>NC_034011.1:21801398-21851113 GCF_000346465.2 Prunus persica
AGCCATTCATCGCGGTATTTAACTCCTTCATTAAAATTAATTCATTATTAGTTGCAGTCATTCCCCCCCCCCCCCCCCCCCCCCCCCCCCCCAAAAGAAGCCAATCGGCAACCTCCATATGGGACCCGCCCCAGGTTCATATAAGAACCGTTGACTCAAACTATACTTTCCACGAGCGAAAGACGCCGGGCCAATCGGGAGCCGTGAACGCGTCAATCTATCTCACATCAGACCCAGATCGAACGACTACCCTTGCGTTGGACCCACATGATGTGGGGCCCAACTAACTGCCTCCTCCCTCATAAATCTGTGCTCACACTGCTACACTGCGAGTCTGTGATTTAAGTAATATTCTCACCATTCAGATTAAGAAAAGCTTTAGGCGTATGAGGACGATGGACACATCCCAATCACTGATTTATTTTTAAGTTTATTTGAAAATTTCCATTCCAAAATAAAATAAATAATTCAATCAAGACAAGAGTTTAGGTGGGTATAATATTTTTTTCACTTTCTTCTTCTTCTATTGTGTACAAAATGGAGGTCAAACCTATCTTCTTAGAAAAGATATTGCATTTAGTTAAGTTAAATCTTGATTTCCATCATATTTAGATTTGAATTTGAAACCCAATAGTTCAAAAAGAGTCACCATCTTTCAATCTTTTCACATTGTTACCTAAAATTTTACAATATTATCAATTCCGACATTCATCTTGTCTGATAGTACGTTTATTCGTTAAGAGCATTTTTGGAAAAAATCATTTCTCCATACAGTTTTGGTGTTACACAAAGTTCACCTTATAAAGCAACCTAACCCTTAAGAAGATATAGCCCCACATCACTATCTTAGATCAGAATTAGACAAGGAAATTTTTTCTTCAAAATTAGTTTTATTGTCTTTTAGAAGTGGGCCCACACTTGTCACGTAAATAATTAACAAAAGAACACACAGTCAAACAAACAAAATGTTGAAATTGATAACATTTTAAAAGTTTGGGTTGCGACGTGAAATTTTGAAAGATGATGACCTTCTTCGAAAATCACCAAGACTTTTAGTCGTGTAATTTGTAAATAAGCTCAAAGTTTATTATTACTAATAAACTTCCCATATTCTTTAAAAATAAAAAATAAAAAAATAAAAAAATTTCCATGAAGATGAACCCAAAAGTCAGATCCTTGTTAATGACAGGCTTTACTCATGTGACCATATATATAAAGTGTATTTAGTCATCCCTCATGTGATATTTAAAGCAATATCCCAAGTAGCTACCAAGAGCATTAATTCCCCTTCCTTTTTTTTAATTTTTACCTTCCAATTTGATCATCCTCTTCATCCCTATCTTATCATTTTCACAACCTCCTCCCTCCCCCTCATTTCTCTCCAATCCAAATCCAACAATCCCAAACCTAATGTTCAACAGAGAGCACAACACCACCACCAGTCACCAGTTGTTGCTGCTACTCTCTTGCTGATCAAAATTTGGTATTGGGTCTTCTTCTCTAGTCCAAGCCCCTCTTTTATTGCCGAGTCCATTGCACTCTCTTTCTCCCCCTACGCTCACACACACACACACTTCCACCTACGCACACACACACACACTCTCTCTCTTCTCTTCTCTCTCCACAGTTTTCTTGGGTTTTTATGGCTAAGGGAGGTGGACTCTCCATTGATTCAGATCCATTTGGGTTCTCTCTCCACAATCCCATAGTCCTCAACTCCTTTCAACAAGACCAATATAACCACCACCAACCCTGCAGGACCAAGAAGCAGCAGCAGCAGCAGCTTCATCACTCCTCACTCAACATGGACATGGACGCCTCCACAATTCACCAGAGGTCTCCTCCTCCCCCTCCTCTTCCTCCTCCAACTCTGCAATTCTCAGTCAACCTCAACTGCACCCATGAAGATGTTGATAATCATCATCATCATCATCATCACCATCAGCACTCTCCTGAACCACCCTCCAATGAAAAACGTAAAGTCATCGACGAAAGGGACTTCTTCGCCGATAACAAGAGCCATGTTGATCAAGACAAGTCTGCCTCCGCCGACCCTGCTGATAAAATGGACTTACATGGGCCGACGGATATGGAATTCAACGTAAATGTAAGCGACCCTTTTCACCATTTTGCTTCATCTTCATTGTTATTACGGATTTCTCGACGTTCTTAATTCAACAACTGTCGTCCATGAGATTTTAATGAAGTCGGAACCTTTTTCGACAAACAGTCATCATCATTTTCTTATTGTTTTTAGTTTTTGTTTATGTGTTTATAGACTGGCTTGAATCTTCTCCTTACAAACACTAGCAGTGACCAATCAGTGGTGGATGATGGCATTTCGTCGAACATAGAAGATAAAAGAGCTAAAAGTGAGGTACAGATACATAATTTAGCTTTTGCATTTATTTAATTTGTGACTGAATTTTGGACCTGATTCTTGGGTTATTGCTAATTTGCCATATTTAATATATGTTGGTATCACTTTTTGTTTTCTCAGCTGGCTGTTCTTCAAGCTGAGCTTGAGCGAATGAACGCGGAGAATCAACGTTTGAGAGGCATGCTTAATCAGGTGACTACCAATTACAACGCTCTTCAGGTGCATTTGCTGACTTTGATGCAAAGCCAGAAGGCTGAGCAGAACAGTAGCGCTGCTGAAGGCCATGGAGTGTTTGATGGGAACAACAAAGTGGTGGTGGAAGAAAAGAAGCTCATTAATAGCAATGGATCGCCAGTAGTGGTCCCTAGGCAGTTTATGGATCTCGGATTGGCTGCTAATAATGCTGACACTGATGAGCCTTCACAGTCTTCATCTGAAGAAAAAAGCCGCGAACGGTCTGGATCGCTTGGAGAGAATGTGAAGGTTGCAGGGCATAGTGATGATCAGGAGAAGAAGGAATTTGGAAGAGGGATTGGGAGAGAGGAGAGCCCAGATCAGCCATCACAGAGTTGGGGCCCGAACAAAGTTCCAAGGCTCAATTCTCCCAAAGAGGTTGATCAAACTGAGGCTACCATGAGGAAGGCAAGAGTTTCGGTCAGAGCTCGATCAGAGGCACCTATGGTATTTGTTTTGGACTATATTGGAGTTTTATATATATGACGCATCAGATTTTGTACCAACATGTTTGCTAATTTGATAAATTTTGTTGGGTTTATAGATCACTGATGGATGTCAATGGCGAAAGTATGGACAAAAGATGGCAAAGGGAAACCCGTGTCCTCGAGCTTATTATCGATGCACCATGGCTGCTGGTTGCCCAGTTCGTAAACAAGTAAGCTCTCTCTCTTAGGGTAACATTCTCTTATTAGATATGCGGCATGTTATTTTGTCAGACTGTTTCCATTTTCGGTTATGATTCACAACATGTTAATCTTTGATCTTTGTACTAATTTTAATTGCTACTACGATCAAACAGGTACAAAGATGTGCAGAAGATAGGACAATCCTAATTACTACATATGAAGGCAATCACAACCACCCGTTGCCTCCAGCAGCCATGGCAATGGCATCAACTACTTCATCCGCGGCACGAATGCTACTCTCAGGGTCTATGCCGAGTGCAGATGGCCTAATGGACTCAAACTTCCTCACCAGGACAATCCTCCCATGCTCCTCTAGCATGGCCACCATCTCAGCCTCAGCACCATTCCCTACTGTTACATTGGACTTAACACAATCACCAAACCCTTTACAGCTCCAAAGGCCACCAGGGCAATTCAACATCCCATTCCCGAACCCATCTCAGAATTTCACCAATGGACCCGTCTCATTGCTGCCTCAGATTTTTGGTCAAGCACTCTATAACCAGTCAAAATTCTCTGGCCTGCAAATGTCACAAGACATGGAGCGTGGCCAACTGGGTCACCAACAGCAACCAGGGCACCAAGGGCAGCAGCAGAACTCATTGGCTGACACTGTCACTGCAGCCACTGCCGCCATTGCAGCTGATCCAAACTTCACTGCAGCTCTGGCAGCAGCCATCACCTCCATTATTGGCAATGCTCATCCAAACAACAATAGTAACAACGGCACCAACCCTGCAACCAACTCAAACAACAACAATGGCAATGGCAATGGCAACACCACCAGCAACAACAATAAACTTAGCAATTCAAGTTTTTCAGCCAACTAAAGCAAGCTTCTTCTTCTTTTTTTCTTTTTTAGTTGTCCTTTTTAGGATTTTTTTTTTCTTTATATGGGCTGGGAGAAAAGAAAGTGAGAATATACATGTTTTTTTTTTCTTCTTTCTTTTTTTGGGTGGAGAGGGATTAATTAAACATAGATTTTTATATTCTTTGTCATTCGAATAACATCATCAATATGTTCAAATTGTATGTCAGTACAAAGTCCCATTACATTTAAGAAAAAAAAACAAAGGAAGAGGAAAGAATGCAAATTGGTTTTCCTTTTTTGGATGCATCCGGAAATGGAGGGATTGGTGTTTTTTCAGCCATCTCCTCTTTTGTTCTTTTTTATGTCAATGTTACATGTTTTTCCAATGCACCAAACAAAAGTTACAAGGAAAAGAAAAGAACAAAGGAAAAGATAAAGCAAAATGACAATGTGGGGAAGAAGAATAATGGCATTTGGTTTTTTCTTGGAGTTATGTGTATCAACTGGCAGTCAAGGGAAGGAGTCAACAAAACCGTCTCGGAGTTATTCAAAAGACTGGGGATTAGTTTGACACGTAAAGAAATAGTTTAAAGGGACAAAGAGAAAGAGACTTTTTGGCTTTTGCTCCACACTCTTTTCTTTTGGGATTAATTTGGACTTTACCCGATTTCCTGTCCCATTCTCTTGGTTATATTCTTCTTGCAGTGCACTAATGGCTTTGATTTGAATTGTTTGATTGCGAGTGTGGTGGATGAACTGTATGTGAGTTGTGCAAGATTAAGAAGTTGATATAATGTTTGAGATAAGTACCCTTTTAGGCAGCAACGAAGTTAGAAAAGGTTTCTTATCTTACAATCATCCAATCAACGTGTTTCACAATTTTAATATTTTCATTTACTTTTAAAATCACTCATAAACATTTTGTCAAACATCTTAGTGTCATTATTACGTTAAGATGAAGATTAGCGAAAGATGAGAAAAAGTTAATGGGGTTGCTTGACCCCATCGTCGCGACTTTTGTAGTTTTGTTATAAAAGGAGTACGAACATTTCATATGAGTGTAAATATAGTTGAATTTACTTGATAAGTGTGGCTTGCAGATGATTTCATGTGTACGATATTCATCTTGAGACTTGTGCACAATTAGAGAATGAGTC
Source organism: Prunus persica (assembly GCF_000346465.2). Taxonomy (NCBI): domain Eukaryota; kingdom Viridiplantae; phylum Streptophyta; class Magnoliopsida; order Rosales; family Rosaceae; genus Prunus; species Prunus persica. The sequence goes on from NC_034011.1 coordinate 21,806,670, forward strand.
TTAGAGATTTTCTTCGTTATCGAAGAGAGTTGAGATAAAAGTTGAGTTAGCTGATTAGGATAAGGGTTGAGATTTGAGTTGGGGATTATGAAACCGTACTTGATCGATACTAACATTTGACAAAGCCAGCCCCAAAACTGAAAGGCTCCAATTCAAAATGGGCTACCCAAAAGTTTAAGCTCATCAAAGTCCAGCAGGAGGGATGAACGATTATTTTGGGCCTGTTGATGGGCCTTAACCTTGTGACCGTGACTCCCATAAAGGCGCCACTACCTAAGTTTTAAAACAAGACTGGTAGTTGAGCAAAGAATAAATGTAATTTTCGGCTGGTTCGACTAGTTAACTATCAAATGACAGACAACCAATTATGCTACTACACATCATCAAATCTTGGACCCACAACAATTGCAACCAATTTTGACCCGTTCGATAAAGCTGCTTTGGTTGCATCGTTGGTTCGTAACATGAACTAATCTACTCCGCAAAGCAGACGAACCAGCCTCTCTTCTTTTTAAATCGTCTGACTTGAGTTTCCTCGTGGTTTCAGTTTTCACCTGCTCCTTCGTAGTTCGAAGTCGTACTCAGGAATGTGAGTAATTTGTTTTTTTTTTTTTTCCTTTTTCCAGAATTTATTTTTTGTTTCAAAATTAAGTTCCTGATCATTTGATTCTCACCCAGATGTTTTTTTGAATCGGTTATTTTTGTACATGCTTTAGATTGTGTTCGTTTAAACTATAAAGTTTGCACCTTTGTTGCTGGCTGAGTTCTACTAGGGTTGTTTAAGCTCCGTTTGGTTCCTGAGAAAATATAACTAAAAGGTCAAAAGAAACGAAAGTTTAATTGCCATTATGTAATTGTTTGCTTTCCTGGTAGTTTCTCAGTAACCAAACACATAGACCGTGTTAATATGTTTTGTCAAAGCTTTTTCAGTACTTTCTAAGAGTGATCGTTGAGCGACAAGTTTGCACACTTTGTTTTGCAGTTCTCAAAATGGGTACCAAATTTGGAGCCAGTTTGGTTACTCCGTTTCTCTTTCTGCTTCTGTCTCATGTGGTGTTTTCCACAACCAATGATGGGTTGGTCAGAATTGGACTGAAAAAGATGAAAATAGATCAAAAATGTCACATGAATAGAAGAAGTAATGCTAATGAGCAAGAAGAAACACCGGGAGGTCCTATTAGGAAGTATCATCTGCGTGGTAATCTTGGGGATTCTGAGGACACTGATATTGTTGCACTAAAGAACTATATGGATGCTCAGTATTTTGGTGAGATTGGCATTGGAAGTCCTGCTCAGAAGTTCACTGTGATATTTGACACTGGAAGTTCTAATCTTTGGGTGCCCTCAGCCAAGTGTTATTTCTCGGTAAGCGTATGAAGTCTTTTCCTTCATTGTTTCGAGTTCTTTTAATATCAAAACTATTAATTCAAATGAAGTTATCTTAAAAATTCGTATCTTTCGAATTTGGTTGCAGGTTGCTTGCTTTTTTCACTCCAAGTATAAGTCTAGCCAATCAAGTACATACACAAAGAACGGTATGTTCCTATTCACTGGCTCAAGGCATTCACATCCTGATAAGTTATGACTGCCCTAAGTTGGGATGAGCAAACCCTTGATTCTTGATCAAGGTGTCCCAAATGTTCCACAATACAGGGCTAACCATAGCATTAAGTGATACTGTTTTAAACTTCATGGAAAGGGGAAAACACTGACATTCTTTAAAGAACAATGTATAAACTAAATGTCAAAACTGTGTGTTTCCATTTTCCAATGTAGGAAAATCTGCGGCAATCCAGTATGGGACCGGCGCAATTGCAGGTTTCTTCAGCCAGGACCATGTCACTGTTGGCAATCTTGTTGTTAAGGATCAGGTAAGTTTTGACAGAACCTAGATTTGGTGAATTTCAGTGTTGTGGACTTTACCCTTACTATGACTACTGGTTATTAGGACTTTATTGAGGCAACCAAAGAGCCTGGCATCACATTCGTCGCAGCTAAGTTTGATGGTATTCTTGGACTTGGATTTCAAGAGATCTCAGTTGGAAATGCTGTTCCTGTCTGGTATGTCAATGCCACTTAGTTGTTAAGTATACTAATTACTCGATTCAATTTGTACATCATAATAATATTCTTTCTTCCATATTAATGGGCTAAATGCTTTTTTAAACACTATAAATTGTGTCAGCTGTGATTATCATTATACTTCCCTTCCCCCACTTGTAAGTCCTCAATGCTAATCTGTTTGACATTGCATTGGCCATTATAACAGGTATAATTTGGTCAATCAAGGTCTTGTTACAGAACCAGTTTTCTCATTTTGGTTAAATCGCAATACTGAAGGGGAAGAAGGGGGTGAGATTGTATTTGGTGGGGTTGATTCTAATCATTACAAGGGTGAGCATACATATGTTCCTGTGACTCAGAAAGGCTATTGGCAGGTTGGCAATCCAAGATATTACCATCTTTTGCAGATTTTCTACTTGATGGTTGATAGTTGATATTTGATATATATATATTTTTTTGGTTTCATTCTTCTTTTTGGTTTCTCTTATTTGTAGTTTGATATGGGTGATGTCTTAATTGGTGGCGAAACATCTGGTAATGATATGGAACTTGTATTTGAAACATTCCTATGTTGAGACAGTAGATACTTTCTATAATTTGTTTGTTATGGTATTGAAAGATTATCATGTCACTTTCCAGGATTCTGTGCTAGTGGCTGTTCAGCAATTGCCGATTCAGGAACCTCCCTATTGGCTGGGCCAACAGTATGTATTCTAGCCAACCATTTCCATATTTGTATTTCTTTGTATCCAGTTATCAATATATCAAGAAGCGCTGCACAAGACATACACGTATCATGCAGTCTAAGGCATATCTGTTGAATGTAAAAAGCCCACATCACTGTGATCTGCTATCAGGTTTTATTTGATAGTTTTAGCAACTTCTAATTAATATTATTGTCTAATCTCACTTTTTCAGACTGTTATCACTCAAATCAATCATGCCATTGGAGCCTCTGGTGTTGTAAGCCAAGAATGTAAGACAGTGGTTGAACAATATGGGAAAACTATAATGGAAATGTTGCTAGCTCAGGTATATATGTTTTTGTTTTGTTTTTTTTTTCCAGTGCATTTTAATTAAAGTTTACTGTTCTTCCATCATTTTAATGATATATGAAGACAATACTTATATTGGTACTTTTCTCTTTGATTCAATTCGCCAGAAAACTCCCTGCAGTGAATTGATTTTTACTTTTACTGGCATGTTTTGTAGGCACAACCCAAAAAAATTTGCTCCCAAATTGGTTTCTGTACTTTTGATGGAACTCATGGTGTGAGGTCAGATGCAGATCAATCTATTTTCTTAAAGGTTTTTTAAAAAGGATAGTGGTAATAATGAGTTTCTTAGATCATTTTGATTTAAATGTGTTAACATCTTTGCAGTATGGGCATTGAAAGTATGGTGAATGAGAAACTAGAAATGACATCTGACGGCGTGCATGATGCTGCATGTACTGCTTGTGAGATGGCAGTGGTATGGATGCAAAATCGGCTAAGGCTAAATGAGACAGAAGATCAGATCTTGAATTATGTCAATGAGGTAAATTAAACTTCCTTTTCATGTGTCTGTGAAACGTTCCTTGCAGCAAGCTCATGCTGTAATTTTTGCTTGCAGCTCTGTGAACGACTTCCCAGTCCCAGTGGAGAATCAGTAGTTCAGTGTGACGCTCTATCCTCCTTACCCAGCGTATCATTTACCATTGGTGGTAAAGTATTTGACCTTGCTCCAGAGCAGGTATGGTGGTCATGGCATTAACCCTAAATCATTTCATCTTTCATCTGAGTACACGAGTAGGCTACTTCTCAATTGTATTCACATGCCCAATTGTGAATAAAGATCTCCAACTTAAGAAAGAACTCATGGAACTGCGTTAATATACTTAAGAAAGACTTATCAACTTCGAGTTTTCATAACCAGTTCTCTGCATGAAACTGGTTTGTAGTACATCTTTGCATTTATTACTATGTAGTGCATTTAGTTAGAGCCAGATTAGCTTCAAGTTGTTCTACTCTGTCTCTGTCTCTGTCTCTCTCACATCAAGATAAGATTATGCAAGCTGATATTTTATTTCTAATAGGCATTATTGCCACTGTTGATAAAAGTAGTTTTCTTTCCTTTTTATCCAATATTTAATTGTTCATTTTATGTATTATTTATCACCCCACTTATATATTGTTTATTCTTCTGAACGTTGGTTTGTTGGATCAGTACGTTCTCAAAGTCGGGGAGGGAGTTGCAGCTCAATGCATCAGTGGGTTTATCGCTTTAGATGTCGCTCCTCCTCGAGGACCACTCTGGTATTTATCTCTTCCCATAATTGCTTATAGCATCTTTTGAACTTGTACATTCTTTTCAGCAATGGCACACACAAAACAGTTTACATCGGATTGCTAAAAATGGTGAAAATCTGATGCAGGATTTTGGGGGATATTTTCATGGGTCGGTATCACACCGTGTTCGACTATGGGAACTCAACAGTTGGATTTGCAGAAGCAGCTTAGTTCTATATTTATTTTATGTTTCCCCTGCTTATGTAAATAATCTCTGCAGACATCAGAAAACGGGTTGTGACAATAGAACTTGTTTATGTGATGGACCATGGACATAATGAACCTTTACAATCTTGTATCTGTGAATAAATCAAGGCAAGATTGTTTGTATCTGCCCAAGAAAACTTGGTTTCTAATATACATGGGCTTGAAGTTGACGTATATTTGCCATACCTAAAGTCTCTTGGCACAAATTTAAAAGAGTGTCACAATGACTTCAAGCTGACATGAGCCACCAACAATCTTGTGGACAGGTGGCCACTACAAATCATTTCTGTGAGAAACTGATATCATTGGTTTGAACTTTGAGCTCACAAATCACACCTATAATGTTTATAATGTTCTAGAAGCGATAAAAGATGTAATTTCGTCTTCATTGTGGATTTCCTCATGTACGTGGTTGAAGCAGAAAGAGTCACACTATTGAAAGCACTTTTAGCTCTCAAAGTCTCTAACTAACAAATTAAAAAGTGACACATAAACAAACTTGTTACGTGTTGCCGCGCTCTTTATGATTCTTCCATCTGTAAATGGCCACCACACACAGAAAGAGAGAGAGAGAGAGAGAGAGAGAGAGTTTCTATAACGGCACGTCCAAGCAAGCAAAACCCATCCATCTCTACTCATTGAAATGCCGGCTAACAACCCTATCATGCTAAAACCAAAGCAACACTCATTTATTTTTCCAACTACGCAAAAACTAAACAACAATCTAAAACTCAAATCCCCAAAGCAACCAAAAAAAACAAACCAAAACTCCCAAGTTTTCTTTGTTATAAGCCATATTAGAGGATATGAATTTGAATATATGACCTCGAATGCAGATATAATTGCTAGATAACTTTAAATGATCTATGCATGAACAAATAAAACACTCTCACAACTCATCGTTTTAATCTGAAATTCCGAAATTAAGGAACTTTTGTTGGTGTATCATTACACTCAACACAAAATGTCTCCATGCCATTTGCTTGACTAGCTTTCTTGTTGCTTCTTACTTCTCAGTTAGTCTTTACTTCATCTCATCTCAATGCTTTGCGTTGAAAATGAGTTAAGATAAGTGGGCTGGGAACTTTATAAATTAAAAGCAATTTTCTTTCCCCCAAAATATACCAACTCAAGCATTCATCTTTACATTATAGGGCAATAATGGTAAAAAAAAAAAAAATCAAGGTAGGGCCAAAGGAGTGCATTCATCTTCACATTCAGTACAATTTTTCATTATTAGAAAAAGCTAGCAAATTGAAGGCAGGCTCACACAGCTATATCATTAAATTTACAAGAAAAAGCATACTGCAATTTCCTTATCCTCTGCCGGAAGGGGAAGGCCAGGCATAAATGAAAAGAAGCCACCTATCAACAGTGTTCCAAGGGCCACACTAACTCTCCTTTTTAGTTTCAATGGCATCCAAACGCACGTAAACCTTGTCACTTCCACAAGCACACACATTTAAAACGTGCCCAACGTGTTCACTTACCTATGGTTCTTTTGTTTAGCCCCAGTTTCATAAGTAATGAATTGCTTATGAAAAATGAACAAGAATATCATATTTTATGTGCATTGTGTGAAGCTACCTTACAAGCCACGCATGGGATTTGAGAAAGCGTTGGTTTACATTTGCCCTCACTTTGGTCCAACAACTAACTGAACATGTTTGACAGAAATTAGATGGTGGGGTGGGTAAGCGTATGAGTGTCTCAGTGAGACGAGAAATTTTTCGATATGACTTTAATATTGTCATGTGATGTTAATAATTCACTTATATTATAATATATTTCTTATTTATTAATATTATATTATGAATATAAACTCGTTATCCATCCATACTATAACACCAGAGATAGTAACATTAGCCAAAAAAAACTTTTGAGTGAGACAGCCATTGGGAGATTCGTAATTAGGGTTGTTGTTGGCATATTACTTTTATAAGTTATATAACCCAACAACAACTAACCCCACCTGCCGATTTGCTGTGGTATTGTTTGGTCAATTGGAATCGGTCACAACCCCTACCATTTGTTTTTGTGCCTTTTTGCCTCTTTGAATTGATTCCTCTCTTTAACTCTCTTGCAAAGTTCCAAACCACCACGCCCTTTTTAGCTTTTATTGGTCCATCAAAAGCTTATCTACCATACGTTGTGTGCTATTAATTATGAGGAAGTTGGAGAAGGAAGTTTAATATTTTCTAAATCACATCAACAATATGAGGCTTCAAGCAACAAAACGTAGCACATGAATTCATCAAACATTTATATATATTTTTTTAGTGTTTAATTTAATGGTTTCAATGCAATTAATGACACTTTTTGGTTTAAAATTATGACCCTTTTCAGATTAGCATGGTAGATTAATTATATTTACACTCATCATGGTAGTTTTCTTTTGAGGTGAGTTTGTTGCATACCATACATAGTGGATAATCGTTTTTCCTTTGTGTACAATCTAGACATGAAAATTTGGGGGGGTGATTATTTTAGTGGAGTGCCCACGGGCCACGTCCAAGACGGCATCATCAATCATGATTGCTTTACTTAGGAGACACAAATCCTCTTATTAACAAACAAATAAACTTTCTAATAGGTTGCATATCGTGCATGATAAAATATATTTTAGGAGTGCGTTAAAAAATCTAGTAGCCTGATATACATTGTTGATCCGTACTCGTTTAAGTTTTCGGAAACCAATATTTGTCAACAATATACTAGTTTTAGCTTTATACTATGCCAGTCAATACTTATCCAAAGTAGTTGCCAAATTTTTGCCATCATTCAATGAATGAAGACAAATACATGGAATCAGGAGGCATTGTTTTTACTTGAATCAGGGGGGTAGGGATTGTTTGGTCATATAGTTATAAGTAGCTCAAGTAAAGCACATTCTTTGAATTTTGAATGTGTTTGTGACTAGTCTAGTCACAAATTTTCAGCAAATGATGGTGGTGAAGCAATATCAATTTTGGTCAATGAAAAACAATGGCTTAAATTGACAAAAAGAGATATTAGGTGCTGATTCCTAACCAGAAAAAAATAAAATAAAATAAAATAAAACTATCAACATCCTCATGGCAAAGCTTCCACTGATCATATAGCTAAGGGCCCAAAATCATTATATATATATATATATATATAAAAGTTGCATGGTGTAGTGTAAATTGGTCAAAGCCCACAGACAAAAAGAAAAAAAAACAAGTATTAGCTTAACCCCCTTTTTCTTCTTTAACTCTTGGTAAATACCCAGAAACTTGTACTTTTCTCAACAAAAAAAGAACTTGAAATCTTGACCAACCAGATATTTTAATCCAATAGCACATGTCTGAATTCAACCAATATACCAAAACCCAAATTGAAAGTGATACTAGAAATCAACCCCATTTTTGGTGGTTCAACGCACCCCCTAACACCTCACACCTCACACCTCACCCATAAGTTGCCAATTTTAATTTCCAAACTCCCCACGTCCTTACAAATTAGAGCATCCTATTCAGGATTTTTATCCATCCATCCAACCCAACCCAACCCCTCCCCATCACTTGCACGGTTGCACCAAACCAAAACCAGTTTGCACTCTCTTAAACCTCAATCCTTGACACGTGCCAACGTGCCATTTTGCCAAATCACAGCCTTATAGGAGGCCACCGCCGTCAACCCCGCCCGAATTTTGACACGTGGTCGACTAGTGTTAAAGGAATTGTCAACCCTTCTGGTTGCAGATGGAGAGAGAAAGAGAGAGAAAGAGAGAGAAAGCCAACCAACCAATTAAACTATCCCACCTTATTATATTTTGCAAGTGAGGAAGTCCATATATAAAGGCAGAGGCACAATACGCATCTTAACCAACACAAAAAAGTTTTCTACATTCTATTCTTAGCTCATCACCAAATGGACTGGACTAGAGGCCACACCATTGGCCATGGCTCATCAGCCACCGTCTCCCTAGCCACCTCCTGCTTCTCCGGCGACTTGTTCGCCGTCAAGTCAGCCGAGATGTCCCAGTCCGAGTTCTTGCGAAGGGAGCAGAAAATTCTCTCTGCTTTGAGAAGTCCACATATAATAAGCTACATGGGGCATGACATGACTAGTGAGAGCAACAAGCTCATGTACAATCTCTTCATTGAATACATGCCCCGAGGCACGATCATCGATGAAATTCACAACCACGGAGGCCAAATTGACGAGTCACTGATCAGAGATTACACAAGGGACATTGTGAAGGGGCTGGAGTACTTGCATTCACATGGGTTGGTACATTGTGACATCAAAGGCAGGAACATCTTGGTTGGTGACGACGGTCCAAAAATTGCTGATTTTGGATGTGCCAGGTGGGCTAATCCGGCGGGGGAAGTGGCGGTGCCAATTGTCGGCACACCAATGTTTATGGCCCCGGAGGTGGCGCGTGGGGAAGAGCAGGGGTTTCCTTGTGATGTATGGGCTCTTGGGTGCACAATTATTGAAATGGCTACTGGGGGATCAGTGCCATGGCCTAATGCAGCTAACCCAGTAAGTGTTCTTTATCAAATTGCGTATTCTGGTGAAGTGCCCGAGATTCCAAGCTTCCTCTCAGATCAAGCAAAGGAATTTTTGGGAAAGTGTTTGAGGAGGGACCCAACAGAGCGCTGGACGGCTAGTCAACTTCTAAAGCATTCATTTCTTGGGGAAAAGGAAGAACTTATAATTACTTCTAGTGCAAAGCAGGTTCAAGAATCCACTTCATTTTCTCCAACAAGTATTCTTGATCAGGGCTTATGGAACTCGTTAGAAGAATCAGAAACTTTGGGCAATCTTGTTCAGTTCCCAAGTTTTGAAAATTCCTCCTCCGATCACAGGATCAGACGGTTGTCCTTGTCTTCAGGGAATCCCAGGTGGGCTTTGGATGAGACTTGGATCACAGTTAGAGGGAATGATTGTGAGGAAAGCAACAGTATTGGTATTGCCAATGATGCTGAAGCTGAAGATGATGTTGATGTGATTGGTGGGTTGGCAAGGGTTTTAGTTAATTGTGATGTACAACAACTGGAAAGCCCTGAAGCTGTAGGTAGTGAGGAGGAGGAGGAGGAGGAGTTAAATTTCTTAGATAGCAATAATAGGTGTAGAATTAATTTTGATAGTTTAGGGGCCTGCAAAAAAAACATGAATAACAGTAGTGTAGGTTTGGGCAATTTGATTTTTGAGAGAGACAGGGAGAGTTTGTTATTTCCTTCAATATCAAGTTTTTAGTAATCATAAATTCCATATTTTCCTCTATTCTTTTGTTTTACTGTTATAAAGTGGATGGTGAGCCCTCTCAATTGCTAGTAGGCCCCATATGTGTTTGGTGGGTCAGTTTTTGTTTGTGTTTTTTTTAATTTGCCGAAGTTTGAAATGGAAGGGAATTTTCTTACATACATCACGAAAATGTTACGTGAGTTCGAATATGAAATTATTAGTCTACAAATCATGTTAGATACTATTAGCGTTGGTTTGGTTTAATTCCCATGAGTCATGACATAGTGAAGACATAATTCTTGGTATCAAAGATAAAAACCCATCATCCTTTCTGCTTAGTTTCTTTGTTTGGTAGGTAAAGAAGGGTGCCAAACATTGGTGTTTTTAATTCCATTCCGCCAACTGCTGCTTAAATTGGGTATAGTTCCTCAAATGCTAGTGGCTAGGAAATTGAGATTTCAAGTCATTATTTACTGTTGAGGCAATTGTCAGAAGAATAGATGGCCTAGTTAAGTCGGTATTTGATAAGCCAGAACCCAACATTCACATCTCGAACCAGATTTCTGTTCTCTGTGTTGGAATAAACATTATTGACAATACTCTCCTTCAAAGAACATGGAACAACATCGATCGATTATACTATTAAGATTCGCATAACACACAACAAATATTTGGGTGGATAGAGTTCTTCCAAGTGGAAGTGGCCTAAAGTTTTCTATGTGGCCGGAGGAAGAGTCTGAAAGCACCAGAACTTTCCAATTCAATACTAATCTACTATCCATTTGTTAATGCCTTAAAGTTTCTGAGATGATATAAATCTATATCCCTTTCACTGGCATTACCTCATTGCCACTTCCAAGCAAGAAGTCCAAGATGGATTTGTTTGGGCCAATTATAGAAGTAGATTGGGTTCTATTTGGGCCAAAAAGGAGAGTCCACTATTTTTTCTGACTTTTAGCCTACGAGAAAGACTTTCATGCAACGGGACACTTTTTGTTATTCTTTATTGACACAATGACACGTGAGATAACTTTTCCACGTGTCATTGTGATTGGTCGGGATTAACAAAATAGTGCTATACCCGTTACAATTAAGTTTTTCTGCCTGGCTAGAGGTATGAGCATGGCTATAACTTATAAGCAACATTGATGAATAATACACATGGGTCTTGAAAATGGGTTCAATGCCATTAGTGGAGAGCCAACAAAATTGAGCAGCAAAAAGATAAGGTTTTAAAGTTCTCAATTAATTTTCTGCTAGAAAACCCTTGTAGTAAAACATTAATACAAGATAATTGTCGAAATTAAACTACTCTGTTTTTATTCTTTTGAGTACAAAGAAGAGCACGATGTTCTAGTAGTGTTTCACCGTAACGTTGCATCGTATAACTGCGTATGAGTTTGGAATGTCCACGGAAATCGTTTCGAAAGTAATATATCCTCTAACAAATCGAAATTTTCCAGTACCTGAAACCACTGATAATTCTCTAACTGGCTCGAATTGCTTATCAATCCCTTGTATCTGTAGAGTGCTACCATTGTACTTCTTGTTTGTGAACACGATGGAAAACAAGACATGAGCATTAAGTCCATCCAATGCTGATGTCATAGAGGTGCCTTGTACCCGGCCAACGGAGGCTGAGTTTGGGTGTGAGCCTTCCGTTACAGGGTCATCAATGGCATAAAGTGTGGCAAATTGAGTGAAGGTCCAAGCCTTGCCGGAAATACCTGCAAATGGTATGTCTGTGGCATTCGGACCGGCAAAGATGTCTTGAAAGTAGAAGGAAAGTTGGGTTTCTTTGACCTCATGACTGGCTAGGACCAAAGATGTAGTCACGGCTAGAACCATTAACAACATTGTGGATAGAGCACTGAGATTTGGTATGAAGGTTAATGCCATTGGTTGATGGGAGCTAATTGAGCAACCAAGAAAACAGGTTAAGAAGAAAAGGAGCTAGCTTTTGAAATTGCCTTGTGATGTTGAGTTATGGTTTTCAATTTATATTATGAAAAAGGAGCAATCATTGATGCTTTATCAACCATTTAGCTTCTGTTTTACTTCCTTGTTACTTCCTTTCTAGTTGAGAATTGTTTAAGCAATAATGCACCACGCCTGCAACAGACCCTAATATAAATATATTTGTGTAAAGACCAAAATAAATTAGTTCCAAGATGGATTTTGTTGGGGCCAATTGTAGGATGTGCTCAATCAAAGAGACTAGAAGAAGTAGTTTGAGTTCTGCTTTGGCTAAAAAGGAAGGTCCAATATTATTTCTATGAGACACCAAAAAAAGATGTTCATCAATTTCTTGCATGCTCAGAGCTAAAATACAATCATTTCTCAAAGTGACTGCAACTATTGACTGTTTGGAAGCAACCTAACGGTGCATCGAATGATCGAGTAGGATGTCTTATTGTCATAGAAAACTGTCTCAAGAGTAGCATATCCCCTTGCATATCTGAATGATCCAGTGCCTGAAACCACTGAGACCTCTTTATACCTCTCAAACTGGCGGCTGATGCCTTGTATCTCAAGGCTGCTACCGTTGTACTCCACACTGGTGAATGCAAGTGACATTGAAACGTGCACATTGGAGCCAGACAAGGATGAGGCCACTAGGATGCCTTGAGCTCGACCGATTTGGGCTGATACTTTATCCGGGGTTTCTGTGATGATATCGTCAACGGCAAAAATGGTGCCAAATGAGGTGAAAGATTGAGGCTTGCCCTGGATGCCGGTGATTGGGACAACAGTGGCATCTGGCCCAGATGCCAAGTCTTGCAAGTATAACACTATGGTGGTTTCTCTAGGACTTTGAGCCTTGGCTAGAGGCATGAGCATGGCTAGTAGAAGCAATATTGATGAAAAGGACATGAGTTTGGTGGGTCTTGAAAATGGGTTCAACGCCATGAGTGCAGAACAAAAAAATTGTACAGCAGAAAGAGTTGAGTGAATAAAATTTTCTTTGTGCAACTGGGTTGGTTCATGCAATGGTCTTAATTTATGGAGGAGAAAGAGACGGTTAAAGTTGTCAATATTCTGCTGGAAAACCGATGTTACAGTAAAACAATGATTGAATTTGAACACAAGATTCATGTTGTTATCTGGGTTTGGTTTATGAGAACGTTATAAAGTGAGGATGGGTGTTTCATGTGAGGTAGTTCTGATTGTTCAATACAAGATAATTTGCTGAGACTAGATTCCTCTGTTTTATTCTTTTGAGTATTTCATTGGTAAAGCTGAGACCATCATCAAGGATTAAGGTTTAGAATTAATCGAATTCGACTTGATAAAATACATAGATTAGTATAGTTATTTAGAAAACTTTTTCTACTTACGCAAAACTTACTAATCAAATTAAATAATTATTTTTCAAGTTCTTATTATTGTTAAAACCAAAAAAATATTAAATAGTTAATTAATGAAAATATGTCAAAGATGAATTTATTTATTCAGTCCTGATCTCTTGGACTACAGGGGTCCAAGAGATTTGTGGTCACTCACATTCAACGGTTCACTCACTCTTGCACTCCTTTTAAAATTTTTTTTTGAACCATTGGATTAATATCCAACGGTGGGTGACCACAATCTCTTGAACTCCTGTGGTCCAAGAGATCGGAACTGTTTATTTATTAATATCCATTGAATTGTCGGATTGGCCAAATCAATGAAAAGATGACATGTATTTACCAAAAAAAAGCATAAACAAATAAATAACAATGTAGCAAAGGACCCACTAGTGTAATGGTTTGGAGTAATTGCTTCACCAGACAAGATTCTGAGTTCAAGTGTATATGTGTGTGTTTAATATATTATTGCCCCCCTCTCAATAGGTAAGTCCTTGAGAAAATGTATCAATGTAGGAATGCAAATGTTCCATGTACACGTAGGAGCTTTTGAAATTGCTTTGTGAATTGTGAAGTTCATTGAGTTATGGTTATGGTTTGTATTTGTCATATGAACAAAGAGCAATGTTTCTATTAAGAGAACTCAAATTCTATCAACTCAATTGTTGCATCATTTGACTACCTTTACGTACAAATATTGGTCCAATTGCATAAGTGCTCTCATTTTCTTCTCTGCCTACTATAGCATCCTGAAAGAGGTATATACAAAAAAGTTAAGAAGAAAAAAAAAATACCTAACAACTCCCTTACAAGTTCTTTTTGTCATTAGGGTGTGATATGCTTTGCTTGGTGAATCTCTGTTCAACCAATTTCGACTGGTTCCGAAAATTTTGGTTGTCTGCAAGCAATCGATCATATTCTTTTAAGAATTCTTCAGATTCCTGTCTTAGGGCCTCTGCCTCGGCTCTTGCCTTGTTTGCCTCGTTTGCTTCGCTCTTGCATTCAGATTCCAGATACTTGAGCTTTGTCCTCAATGTATCCTTCTCTTGTACCATGGTGTTAAGCTTCTGTACACTTTCGGTTTTCTCCTTTCGAAAACTTTGGTTTTGTGTTTTTGCAGCCTCCATGGCCATCACGAGTGAAGGAAGTCCTCTTATGTAATGGTGCAAGCTATCTATCATCAGTACAAGAAACAGTACAATCCCTGCATTTTGAACAAGGTTGAAAATCAATTTTTGAGGGAAACAAAATTCACAAATGGTTATTTAAGAAAAATCAGAGAACAAAATTCACATATATGCTGTACGCAAAATGCATTGTGATATGGACCAATACCGTACAACCACAAACTTATCTATAAAGCTAAGAAGGCCAAAGGTTTTGTCTAGCAAAAAGGAGGCAGAGAGTTTCATAAAACTAGTAGTAGATGATTAGTAACGTAGCACAATACCAAACTCATGCTGAGTAAACACAGAGATTGCATATGATCAGAAGGTGTTTGCCAAATGTCCCCAATGAAAAACTGATAAGATTTGATTGAATATTCCAATTTAGCATAACCAAAATCGAAACTTTAAAACTGACTGACGTAAACAAAGTAAAACCCAAAAAGAACAATAACAAAATCCAGAATTTCACAAGAGACCCAGTAAAATTCGAAAAGAAAAATTACCAATTAGAGAAATTTGGAGTATGTTCATGGACTTAAGAACCTCCTCTGTTGGGTTTAGCCCACCGCCCTCGTTGGTTCGGTTCTTCATAGTTATGCGGAGGACACTGTAGAAGTTAGCCATTAAAACCAGAAACAGAGTTCCAGTGACAATCTTCACAATCAAAAGCCCCTTTCCTTGGTTTAGCTTCAAACTATCCAACTCCAAGATCGCTGTTTTCGTCATAGGAGCATCAAACAGCAACGTCATAATCAGCACCATTTCGCTGAAAATCAGTGCGTAGAGCAGATAAACCAACCCCTGCCCTAAGATCAAAAGCAGCGGCACCATCCTTTTGCCTTTAAGCTCACATCCAAAATCTAAAATCTCGGGCAAGAGAGAGCCTGAGGTCGGAGACTGAAATTGAAAATCTGCGTGTTTTTATAGAAGCAGAGGACTTTTATGAATTTTCCCAAAATTGCAATTTTACCCTTCAACAAAAAAGAAAGAAAAACCCTTTTGATAACTCATTTCATTTTAGCTTTGTGATAAGGGAGATCCACATGTAACATTTTGAAATGGGTTCAATGCTTTGAGCAATCTTCACATTAGCAGAACTAAAAGAATTCAAAACTACACAAATTCCTTGCGTCAATTCCTACACTTTATATACATATGGGTGCACTTATCTTCTTTTCTCTGCCTCAATCCCACATCTAAAAAGCCCTCGCATATACATATGAATAAAATTTGCTAATGTAATCGCTTCCTTGCGTGTTTCGTTTTGTCATCATAGCTTAGATCCACCCATTCTAGCTGGCTTCGAAGAATTTGGTTGTCTTCCTGCACGCGATCAATTTCCGCAAGGAGTCCTTCATATTGCTTTCTCAAGGCATATGCCTTGGTTTTTTCCAGCTTTGCCCCCTTTGCTTTCGTCTCATATTCAGTTTCCGTATTCATGATGTTTGTCCTCAATTTAGCAATCTCTTGTCCCAAGATCTTAAGCTCCATGGCTCTTCCATTTTTCTCCTCTTTTAAAGTTTGGTTCTCTCTTTGTGCAGCCTCCATTTCAGTCCTGAGTAAAGAAACTTCTCTCGTGTAATGATGCAATCTATCCAAAATAACTGAAAGAAACAGCAAGAATCCTGCATTCGATAACGTGGAAATCAATTTGAAGCAACAAACTAAGCAAACAATCAATCAAATTAAAAAAGCATACATTGTGATATACCATTACCAATAGCACACAAGCACAAAACAAACTAAGATTGTAAATAGAAAATGCAGAAGGATATCTTATCGCCCCACACACAAGATGGCATTTTTCTTAGAGGAGGGAGTGAAAAGTTCATAAAACTAGAAGAAATTCCCCTGAATTATAGTGCACGCTGCACTTTGTCCCTGCAAAGCAAATAAAATACTCTCAATACCCCTTTGAACTTTGGAAAAATTGAAATGCACTGTCCACTTTTCTGTTAAATTTTGACATTCGATGTGCACATACCCCTTTCAAGGGAAATTTTGTAAATATCTTCTCTCTCTCTCATTTCTCTCTTCCTTCTCTCTGCTCTGCGAATGCCCCAAATCCCAGCTCTAGTCAGAGGCTAAGAGAGTTACACGTACAGAATCCCATTCCAAGTGAAATGGGTTCCCTATCATGTTTCCTAAGCTAAATCCTGCTATCAATTTCTCTATAGAATACTAGAAAGCCTGGTTCAAGTTCTTGACTTTCCCTATAATTTGATTTCCTAAGCTTCGTACCATCAATTTCTGAAAATTTAATCTTAAAACAAAAATATTTTTTTGTAAAAAGGAAAAATAAGTTACCGGTAAGAGAAATCTGGAACATGTTCATGAGAACACTCGGATTGAGCATGGTGGTTCGTTTGATGATGTTGATCGTACCGTAGACCCTGGCCACTAGCACAAACAACACCGAACCAGCGATGATCCTCACAACGAGTGGGCCCCTCCCTCGTTTCAAGCGATCTACCGCTATCGTCACTGGCTCCGCCAGTTTGATCTCCAACAGCAGCGCTAGAATCAGCGCTATTTCGCCCAAGATCGCCGCGCAAAGCAGCAGCTGGAACATCCTTTTAACTTTTAGCGCCAAACGGCTAAAACCCTAGAATTAAAAGGACGACCCAAACAAAGAAATACGAAATTCAATTTAGGAAAGATTTAAATCGCACCGACTCTGTGGTGTGTTGGCGCCCGTTTGGGCCGTTTGGTGGTTCGTTTCGGTACTCTGTATATATTGGTATTTTCAATTAACTTTTTTGCTTTTTTCTTTTGAGTTATTTAGGGTATGTTTGGTATCTTATTTAAATAGGGAACTCAAAAATTGTTATTTTTCTTAAAAATAAGGGGTTCTTAAATCTATTTTTTAAGTTTCAAAAAGTTGTTTGGTATGCAACTTGAAAACTGTTTTTGAATCTTTAAAATTTGAAAACCTGTTTGGTTGAATTCTTCAAAACAATTTTTTTCTTTTTTAGGCTTATTATCACAAAACGTCCCTAAGATTTACGAAACTATCAGATTGCATCCTTAATATTTTTTTTTGTCATTCGTGGTCCTCAAAGTTAGCATGCATGATTACAAATGGTCCTTGCCGTTAGGTTCCGTCAAAAACTCCGTTAGTTTGCTGACGTGGCATATATGTATATCACAAAACATCCTGGAGGTTCACACACCTATCATAAATGGTCCTTACAAAATTTTTTTAATTTAAAAATCATAAAATTTTTGTTTTCTTTTTAAAATTTTATGAATTATAATTATTTTAAAATATATATTAAATTTTAAATACATGCAACACTATATTATTGTAGATGTGGGCTCCATATATATGCCACATCAACAAACTAATGAAGTTTTTAAAAAATAATTTAAAATTCATAAAATTTAAAAATGAAAAAAAAACTAAAGGTTTAGGGTTCATAAATGATCCTCAAGATTAAAATCCTTCTATAAATTGTTTTTTCATTTATAAATAATTTTAAAAAGAAAACCAAAATTTTATGAATTTTAAATTTTTTTAAAAAAAATTCGTAAGGACCATTTGTGATAAGTGTGTAAACCTCATGGATATTTTGTGATATATATGTATGCCACGTCAGCAAACTAACAGAGTTTTTGACAGAACCTAACGTCAGGGACCATTTGTGATTGCACATACTAACCTTGAGGACCATAAGTGACACAAAAAAACATTAAGGATGCAATCTGATAGTTTCGTAAACCTCAGGGATGTTTTGTGATAATAAGCCTTTTTTAGAGCAAGTCTAGCAGTGCTGGTGGACTCGGGCTGGGGGGGTTTGGGGCAAAAAACGAAGTCCAGCAGCAAAGGTTCAGCCCGGGCGAGAGTGGGGGCCACCAAAACGGGCAGGCCGGAAGGCGAATTCGGCCCGAGCTCGGGCCCGAGGTCTGGGACAAAATAGCTGACGCCATGCTGGCGTCAGCCCTGGAGATTTGAATTTTTTTTTACCGGCACGCGCCAACGTTAAAAAAAATTTCAAATCAGCGCTACAGTGGCCGCCAACGGCTCCTTGACACGTGGCGGCCTCTGGTCGCTCCGATTGGAATTTTTTCTTCAATCCAACGACAGCCAATTTTTCTGCCAAAAAAAATTGAAAAAAAATCGATTTTTTTTTAAAAAAATACACAAAAAATACAGAATTTTTTGTGTATAAATACCAACCAATACTCTTCACTTTTAACACCAAATCCTCATATATTTTCTTCTCCTTCTACTATTGTTCACTTTCTCCTCAAATTTTATTCACTTTCTATTCAATATTTTTTCACTTTGAAGTTGTAATTTTTTTCTAGCATATTATGGGTTCTTCTAATGAAAATGGAGAGGCATGGAGCATGATGAAAGATGTTAGCTTGTGTGAGGCTTGGGTCCAAGTTAGTCATTGTCCCGTAACGGGCAATGAGATTAAATTTTCTCATATGTGGAAAAAAATTCATCAAGCATTTTGTGAAAGGGCAATTGGTTCTACACGTACAGAAATGGCATTATCCAGTAGGTGGAAAGTTCTTAATAAAGAGTTGGGAAAATGGAGAAATGCCTTAGCAAAAGCGATTGACAACCATCGAAGCGGAGAAAATCTTAGCAGTGAGGTAAATTATTTGTCATTTTTCTTCTATTAATTTCTATGTCATATTAATTTTTATTTAAATGTTTCTTGCAATTTATATATTTTGTTAATATGTCTCTAGTTTTTTTTAATACATGTTGCATTTTTTTATTATTTCTTTAATTTCCATTAGTTTTTTTTACATGTTGCATTGCCAATATTTTAAAAATTCTCTTGCATTTCCATTTCATTTTTTTTTATAGATTATACAAACACAAATGTGGTTTGGTGCTACTGGCCAAGGGAAAAAAAGTTTCAACCATACCCATTGTTGGGAGGTGGTGAAGACTTGTAAGAGATTCCAAATTATTTCAACCGGTCCGACGGTAGTCTTGAACGAGACTCCACTTCATGAGACGCCGGCATCGGATTCACCTATGGATTCCCCGATGAATCTAGACTCACCCATTGAAAATGAGCCAAGGCCTATTGGGAGGAAGGCGGCGAAGGCGAAGAGAGGGAGTAATTCTAGCAAGAATGCATCTCAATTGGAGGAACTTTCAAAGCACCAAGCCATGAGAATTGAAATGGACTTGAAACAACAAGAGCACGATATGGCTATTCAAGTAGAATATGCAAAAGAAAGGGAGTATGTACGCAAAGAAAGGGAGTATGTACGCGAACAAAACATTGAAAAAAATGATCGAGAAACCATGGCCATGGATACAAGCCATATGTCCCCTGAAACAAAACAATATTGGAAGCTAGAACGAAGGGATATTATGAGACGAAGACTTTTTCGTGACGATGGACCTAGCAACACGGATTGGTTAAATGATGGAAACCATTAAAATAGTTTGTTTGCCTTTCATGTCTTAGTTTACTTGCCTTTGATTTCATTGTATTTTTTGTTTTGTTTAATTCATGTATTTTATTTTATTATTAGTTGTATTGCTTTTCTTTTTGTCAATAAAGAAAATATTCAACAAAAATCCTTTTTATTCAAAACATTCCATACATAAAAAATAAACCACAACCAAAGCATAAAAAATAAACAACCCACAACCAAAGCATAAAACATAAACAACCCACTCACAACAAAAAATAAACAACATACAACATAAAAATGACGAAAATGCCCTTAAGACTAGCCCGAGGTCCAAAGCGGCCAAATCTCGTCTAAAATAATCTAAAACTCTGTCATATGCCCTGTCAACACCAAACAAGGCTAACTACACCCGTTATCCAAAAGTTACTATTTGGGTCTCGTGGGCCCCGCAACCACTCATACTTTGCACCACCTCGGATTGACTCAAAACATATACCATCGGACTCGGATCGAGAAATCGAGAAATCGAGAAATTGAGTCGAATGGACTAAAAATATGGCGTCGAAAGGCTTCTGGAACAGCTGCCACTCGCCGGAGCAGCGAGTGGGCTTGTTTCAGGTTACTGTTCATCATATTCCCCAAAAAAATCCTACAACTTCCTCTGTTTTTCAGTTTAAATGTCAGATTTTGTGAGACATTTTGACCAAACTATAGTTAACAAAACTGGGAAAACTTGCAGTGGATTTGAAGCTTATTATCTCTAGTTTCTAACCCAACAACCCAAACTCAAAACGGAGCTAAAACGAAGGAGAAAACTAGGTCCAAAGTTGGACTCGTGGCTGGTTTTTCTGCAGAAAACAGATTTTTTTCCAAATTTTGCACATGTGTTTGACGTACCCAAACTCAACCAAATTCAACGAAACCAATTGTGTTTTGTTCCTGGTCAAGTCTAGTTTAAAATTCAACAAATGGAGTTCTCAAAAATTCAAAGGATTGGGAGAAAAAGAGATCCAAAGTGAGGCTCGCAGACTGCAAATTTCCAGAAAATGCAAATTTCCATATTTGGTTCTAAGTCGTTTTCAACCGTTCTAACACCTCCAAGTTGTTCCTAAGGCTTCTAAAACACTTCTAAACTTCATACCTGTCAATCGAACTCATCAAAAACTCAAAATGAAACCAAAATTAACAACACCCACACTTGAAAAATTGCTCTATCCATCCAACCCAAAAATAGAGATTCAACCTCTTCCAATTCAATTTTCCCATCGCTCAAAAGACTCAAAAGACTCCTTAAGGAACTAGAAACACACAAACACCAAGTTAAAAATCACAAATTCGAAATTGACTCACCCTATAGATTTTTTCTTCTCTTCCTCCTATTCTCCATTCTTTTCCTCTCCCAAATTTCATTTCCTTCATCCCCAATCTTATCTTAGTTTAAGAAATTAATATCCTTAGCCTAGACTAGGTGACTCACCTCCAATAGATGAACAACTCATCCCAAAATCAGATTTTTTTGAAGAGAAAGAGGGATGGGGGGAACTGTCATGGACTGGACTAAATCCTGGAACTGTCTTGGATTAGCTCGAATGGGCCTAAGCTGGATTATGTACTGACCTACATTTAGTGTTGTGTCGGACTAAGAAACTGGATTGTAAAACTAGTGAAGACCTATGTTTGGTGTTGTGTCGGACTAAAAAATAATTATTTTAATATTTAATTTTAATTAAAAATAAATAAAATTTTAATATTTAATTTTAATTAAAGATTGCTAAAACTATCTTATCTCTTCTTCTTCTTCTTCTTCTTTTTCCTTCTCCTTTTTCTCCTTTTCTTCTTCCTTTCCTTCCCAGCCATTTTTTTTTTTTTTCCTTTTCCTATTTTCTTCTTCCTTCCCAAGTTCCTAGGCCATCCCAACCTTTCTTCCTCTCTTCTTCTTCCTTCCCAGGCCATCCCTTTTTTTTTTCTTTTCTTCCTCTCTTCTTCTTTCTTCCTTCTTAATCAACTGTCTAGATTGAAAACTGTAACCTTTACTGAGAAAGAGAGAGAGACAGAGAGAGAGAGAGAGACAGAGGTTGGAAATTCAATACCAGCTATTTATTCCATAAGTTCAACTTGATGGCTTCTATGTCATTTCCCGGAAGAATCCTTTAATGGGTACCAATTAGTTTTTAGAATTTTTTTCAAACCACTTCAAGACTGGGAATTCATGACTTCCTTCGCTCAGTCTCATACAAGAAAGCCCACGTCTCCGTTAATGGTGTCTCCCTTTGCAGTTGTCCTGATCATGGTGGATGATTTCTTGGAAGGTTCAATTGGTTGTTGAATTTGGGTTCAATTGGGTTGTGGTTCCATTGGGTTTGAATTGGTGGTGGTTGATTCGAGTGACTGGGTTTGAATTGGTGGTGGTTGGTTCGAGTGACTGGGTTTGACGATGGTCTGTGGTGATTCTGGTAGTTTGATTGGGTCTATGGTGGTTACAGTTCTAGGTGAAGAAGAAGAAGAAGCTGGTTATTGTCGGACTCACATTCTCTGTTTAGCGAAATCGCTAGTTTGCGAACTGTGTTTGAGGCTCACTAAATTGGAAGAGCGAGTGAGGCTTTTTGTTTACTCTTGTACTATACAATCCCATTTAATTTAGTCCCCCTCTTACCAAACATGATTTTCAAAGTGTTATTACCAAACATACCCTAAGGGAAAAAATTAGTACACAACAAAATTAGGGTATTTTATTCACACAATGGAAAACATGCTTATTATTTATATCCCATCCTCTCTAACCCTTAAACTTTGATATCCTAGTAATGTTGCACCGTGACGTTGCATCGCTCGACGGAGTAGGAAGTGGCAGGGTCCACCAAATATGTTTCAAACGTAGCGTATCCCCTAGCAAATCGAAACTTTCCAGTACCAGATACTACTGCCACCTCTCTAACTTGCTCAAATTGCTTGCTGTTTCCTTGTAGCTCTAGTGTGCTGCCATTATACTCCTGGTTTGTGAACACAAGTGACACCAAGACAAGGGCATTCCGTCCATTCAGGGCTGCTGCCACAGTTATGCCTTGGGCCCGGCCTATGGAGGCAGAGTTTGGTTCCGGGCCTGCGGTTAATGGGTCGTCGGTGACATAAACTGTCCCAAATTGAGTGAAGGTCCAAAGCTTGCCTGCAATACCTGCAACTGGTAAGCTTGTGGCATTTGGACCAGCAGAGACGTTGTCTTGGAAGTACAAGACCAATTGGGTTTCTTTGAGCTCACTGGATTGGGCTAAAAATGGAGCCATGGCTAGAACCAGTAGTAGTGAAAAGGAGAAGTCACTGAGGTTTGGTATGAGGTTTGATGCCATTGCTAGATAAACAAGGAGCTTCTGAAAATTGGGCAACCAAGAATTAGGCTATTGGAAGATAAGGTGCTTTTGGGATAGGTTTGTGATTTTGAGAGAGGGTATTGGTTTCCATTTATAATATGAACACAGATAAATAATTGATTCTTAGTCAACCACGCATATGGACTATGGAGCACTAAAACCATAAGGAGGTTTATACTGGATATCAACATAATAAAGTCATGTGCCGTATAGAATTTTACTCTCCTCTAAGACTATATTTCCTTTTGGGCTTATAATATGAATATGACTACATTTAACTCTTGCACTCTATTGACTTTGTAGTGGGTGTGGATTGTGTGGTTGTTGTTGTTGTTGTTGTTTTTTTTTTTTTAGAACAAGCAAAATTTCATTAATGAAAAGGTAAATACAAAGAAGTACACATCCTAAATGGAGGTTGTTGCATACAATAAATCAAGAAAAATAAATACAGTAAGATATTGGGTAATAACTATTACAAATTCAAGCTCTTCTCACTTAGAGTTGACAGATAGAGAATCAAGAAGACTCCTTACAGCACCAATGCTACAGAGAGATCATGAGAACAACTGATTCTGCATGAACAGAAAACCATAAGCACCAAAAGTGAAAGGGCTTGACCTCTCAACATTCACTTGGCCAAAGAATGCCACAACACCTCCAATATCCCACATGATCTCACAATACTTGGTATGAAAGATCTATCTAAATCTAGCAACTCTACCTTCTCAGCATAAAGGATTTTAAAAGCCAGTCCAAAAGAAATGAGGAGAACCAAAACTCATCATAAAATTGCGAAAAATAGTCTCTCTATAACATAAACGGGGGAAAAGTCGCCCGATTGATTAGCCAAAGAAGTTGATTCCAAGGAAAAATCCCTAGAACCAAAGGGGTTGCAAAAAAGGAATT
Organism: Prunus persica; assembly: GCF_000346465.2. Taxonomy (NCBI): domain Eukaryota; kingdom Viridiplantae; phylum Streptophyta; class Magnoliopsida; order Rosales; family Rosaceae; genus Prunus; species Prunus persica. The sequence continues at coordinate 21,830,666 of NC_034011.1, forward strand.
TTTTGGTCAACAAAATAAAAAGAAACTACATATAATGGGCAGGGCATGACTAATCAACTAAAATGGAGTCTATGCTGCTGAATCTTCTACTGAAGCAGGTACAACTATATGGATTGACAGGCTTATTAGTCTTTATCGTTACAGAAGTCGATGCTACCACATCGAGCATTCTGTCTCATATTATTTGGTGAGCATATCAACGTTGGAAGTTGACTAACTGAATTTGATAACAGTCACACATACTGCAGTTTGCACTGTTGATTATTGACTCAAGATTGCACGCCCACGTGTAAAGTGTTGTCGGCTACTTAAATTTGACCGTCTAGCCTAACTGTCAAAGAAAAGCCTTGGGCGCGGTCAACGGTGGCTGAGTCCCGGTGTGGCCCAGCGGTTATAACTTTTGGCACTACTCCCCTTGTAATACTAATTTGACCAAACTAGTTTTGTCTTGGTTTTTTTTTTTTTTTAAACGGAACGACCAAACTTCTTTTTTTTAAGACTCGAGTAGTTTCAAACTAGGGTTTGAACCGACTAATTTATTCGACTTATTAACCCTCACCAAAAACACGTAAGGATTGGAAACGAGGAACTAGATGTCACTGTCAGTGTCAAAATCGTCACCCTCTCTATGATATCCCTCTCATTTGACAGGAAAAAACACAAGTTGAAGCAATTTTATTCGAATCCAAATTCATGTGGGGGGATTACAGGTAAACAAAGAGTCAGAGACCTACAATCTGCAAATTATAAATCACCACCAGAGCATCCATACAAACATGAACAGCTCCATATTTGTTGATTATTTACCCCATTTTCTAAACCTACAAACAAACATAATCTTCTAGTAGTGTTGCACTGTAACGTTGCACCTCTCCACGGAGTAGAAAGTTGCTGGATCCCAAAGATACGTCTCGAACGTCGCATATCCCCTGGCTAACCGAAACTGTCCGGTACCGGACACCACTGAAACCTCTCTGACTTTCTCGAACTGCTTGCTGGTTCCTTGTATCTCCAGTGTGCTGCCATTGTACTTCTTGTTGGTGAACACAATGGATATCAAGACATGGGTGTTACGTCCATCCAGCCCTGACGTCACATAAATGCCTTGGCCTCTCCCAACTATGGGTGCGTTTCGATCAGGGGTCTCGGTTAGAGGATCGTCCGTCACAAAAGCTGTTCCAAACTGATCGAAGGTCCAGAGCTTGCCCGCGATACCGGCAACTGGAATTAGTGTGAAATTTGGACCAGAAGCTATGTCATGGAAGAACAAGGACAGATGGGTTTCTTTGAGTTCGAGCTCACTTCTTCTAGCTCCGGCTGAAAAAGCAGCAAAGGCTAGAACTAATAGTAGCTTTGGTATGAAGTTTGATGCCATTGGTGGATATGGCAGCTAGTTGGGCAACCAAGAAGTAGGCTAGGGAGATGAAGAGCTTGTAAGATGAACTGCTTTGTGAGTTTCTCAGTCGGGGTTATGGCTTCTATTTATAATGTGATCAAAGAGAAAAAAGTAGGTGCCTGATTAACCCGCATAACTTTTAATTGACAAATTGAGTCCCATATGGCTGTCTGCCTACCCCAAATTTTTTCCAAAAATAAACCTAGGTGTAAGCAAAGTCATTCGTACCCAACCAATGTGATGGTGTGAACTCATGCCTGATAAAAAGAAAAATCTGTTATATGGCCCAGTCAAACTTCAAAAAGAAAAAAAAAAAAAAAAAGCAAAAAAAAGGAAAGCAATATAAGTAAGCAGCCAATTCCCGATGGTATCAAATCATTTTTCTTTGCAACCTCTTCTTGAGTCTAGACATTCTCTCTTGGCAGCATCTTCTCATATCTAAGGCCAACAAGTATTCTTCTTCTTTTCTCCTCTTTAATTATCTTCTTCTATTGGCTTTTTCCTAAAATAAATGTATGGATCTTAAGTTTTTTAATAGTTTAATTTAGTTTTAGGTTTAAATAATTTAGTTTTGTGTTGCATTGCATTAATTTGTTTTTTTAGTTTTTTTTGTTAAGCTTTTATTTGTATAGAGATGCATATTTGAGAAATATAAGTAAGCAGCCAATTCCAGATGGTCCCAAATCATTTTCCTTTGCAACCTCTTCTTGAGTCTAGACATTCTCTCTTGGCAGCATCTTCTCATATCTAAGGCCAACAAGTATTCTTCTTCTTTTCTCCTCTTTAATTATCTTCTTCTATTGGCTTTTTCCTAAAATAAATGTATGGATCTTAAGTTTTTTAATAGTTTAATTTAGTTTTAGGTTTAAATAATTTAGTTTTGTGTTGCATTGCATTAATTTGTTTTTTTAGTTTTTTTTGTTAAGCTTTTATTTGTATAGAGATGCATATTTGAGAAATATAAGTAAGCAGCCAATTCCAGATGGTCCCAAATCATTTTCCTTTGCAGCTTCTTCTTGAGTCTAGACATTCTCTCTTGGCAGCATCTTCTCATATCTAAGGCCAACAAGTATTCTTCTTCTTCTCTCCTCTTTAGTTATCTTCTTCTATTAGCTTTTTCCTAAAATAAATGTATGGATCTTAAGTTTTTTAATAGTTTAATTTAGTTTTAGATTTAAATAATTTAGTTTTGTGTTGCATTGCATTAATTTATTTTTTTAGTTTTTTTTGTTAAGCTTTTATTTGTATAGAGATGCATATTTGAGGGTAAAGCTCATTACGTCCTCCCCAATTAGGTGTATCTTTTTATTTTTATGAATGAAATTCACTCGTACCGTCGAGTTTTTAAATTAAATTTCGCCTACCTGACTTTTGAATCATGAATCTGCCACTTGCATCATAGTCAACTTTCAAGTTCTTATACATAATTTAACAGGTAGTCAGTCACAGATGCATTGTTCATTCAACGCAAGCATGTATAAATGAAGGGCCCATAAATTAATTGATGAAGTGAACTTAAAATCCCAATTGAATACACGCCCCCTAAGTGCTCATACACGCCCCCTAACTGCTCATTTGACATTGTTTATTTAAGGTGATAAGTGATTTTAAAAAAAATTTGAAAAGTCCAGCCCGTTTGGTAAACTATGAAAAAATCACCTATTGTTAAAAATTGTTGTGAAAAAATGTTTACCAAACGCCAAACTGCTTTCTCTCACAGCAAATCAGACAACAATTATTTTCGCAGCACAGTAATGCCAAACTAGCCTGAGTCTAGCTAGCAGTAACAGCTAACATGACAGAAACTCACTTCAGCGAGTCAGACTGCTAGGATGGGGGAAAACTTAAGCTGTCCCAGACAGTGTATACCGAGGAAGAGAGAGGTATATTATATATACCCCGGTGTATGCAAGTTTTTCTCGCTACAATGAGGGATGAAAGTCTGTAAAAACGTCGGAAGGCAAAAAGACAATGTAGGGCAAGGCTTCTGGAGACAAAAAGTCTGAAAAATAAAAGTACCTGCATATTGGTTTGGGAAATTACTGGGTTGGTTTCAATACAGCCAGTGGGTCTGGAATTTGGGATTTTGTCCATAGAATCAGCCTACTTCAGCGGTTTCACAAGTTGAGTTCTGAAAATATAGTTTGAGCTTATGCTCAGACCCATCCAGTCACCCACCTGGAAGATTATGCGGATGATAATAGCATGTCGCCTATTTAAAACGCATATAACAAAGCAATCTTTATCTAAGAGAACCAAAAATTTAACAAAATTCTTGCATCATTTGACTATATATAAGTATTGGTCCCACTTCATAACTGCAGTCATATTCTTTTCTGTTTCAATCCCAGAACTAAAGTACCCTCATAGAGCTAGATATTGACAAAGATGACTGAATTTTTACCAAGTAACCACTCCCTTATGTGTTCTTTTTGTCATCAGAGTGTGATGTGCTTTGCTCAATCGATGTTAACTGGCTCCGGAGGTTTTGGTTGTCTGCCAGCAAGCGGTCATATTCCATAAGAAGTCCTTCAGATTGCTTTCTCAGGGCCTCCACCTCACTTCCCGCCGCCTTTGCCTTCTTTGCTTTTGTCTCATATTCAGATTCCAGATTCTTGATCTTTGTCCTCAATGTGTCATTCTCTTGTGCCAAGGTCTTAAGTTGCTCTGAACTTCCATTTTTCTCCTCTTGAATACTTTGGCTTTGTTTTTTTGCAGCATCCATGGCCTTCCTGAGGAATCGAAGTTCCCTTATGTAATGGTGCAATCTATCTAACATCAGTGAAAGAAACAGAAAAAACCCTGCATTTGATAAGATTGAAGTCAGTTTTGAACGATATGAATGGCTATCAAACAAATAATAAAATAAAATACAATGAGCAGTATGATAGCTAATATACCATTAGCCTACACAGAAATCACTCAGATTATAAATAACATGAGCAAAAACTTTGGTAATCTGATGTGGGGCCCATTAAGATATCTTAATAGCCATTGCATCAGATGACCAAAATTTTCCTAACAAAAAGGAGGGGAAGACAGTTCATAAAGTTAGAAGAAGCAAATCTATAATGTTGAACAATATTGGCAAACAAGCAACCAAAACTTCTGCTGTTTAAGAGCCAACTCAACTTCATAACTAGTTGAACCAATATGTTTCATGCTCAAGCTGATGAATGTCAAACACTAAGGGCAAAGCAGATCAGATGCTTCATATGCTAGCTATGAACTCTCCATACGAATAACAATCCATTCCTTCCCAGTTTCATGAAATATGCGCTCAACCATCAAGAGAGCACCAACTTGTCACATGATATACACTTAACAGTTAAAGAGAGAACTCATAACAAGTACACCTGATTCCAATAACTAAAAAACAGAAGAACAAGAAGATGAAAAGCTAGATTCGCAATATATATAAGCCAGATTCCAGTTTTCGAAAACTAATCTTAAAAGTTTAAGAAAAATACCCATGAGAGAAATTTCAAGCATTTTCACGGACATGAGAACCTCGTCCGTAGGGTTGAGCACACCAGACTCAATGGTTCGGTTCTTGATGTCAACCAGATTGTAGACGCCGGCCAGGAGAACAACAAATACAGTCCCAGCGACTGTCTTCACCATCACTGGGCCCTTCCCTCGCTTCATCTTATCCAAGGCCAGGATCACTAGCTTCCTCAGAGGGCTCTTAAACAACAAGGTCAAAATCAGGAACATTTCCCCGAAAATGACCCCGTATAGCAGCTGCAACATCTTCACTCCAAACTCTAGACTGAAACACTGAACAAATTGAGGTACTTTTAGTGAAAAAATCTGTTTGTTTCATTGAACAGATTGAGGTGCTTTAGTGCTTGTTATCAGTAAGCCACGAATGTAATAACACGAACAAGGAGTAAGAATGAGAACAGAAGGTAACTTAGATAAGCACTCTGTTCAATAAAAATAACAATACCGAAGCATTGAACCAACTCATTAATATATTAGTTGAAAAGTTGAAGCATCTCAATATAAACAGATTGCAAACTATGTATAAATTAGATGACGTCATTCCGAAAGATCTATCATTTTGCATAAATTTGTGGTTTTGATAACATGAATTTATCGCATCTTACCCTTCGGTCTTCAGATTTCAACTCAAGCATAGAAACAGAGAGCTAAGATAGAGAGAATTTCACGAAATACGAGCAAAGAACGTTGCGTTTCTCAACTCTTTGGATAAATTTTTCTAAATAAACTCTTAAATGAAATCAGAATAGAAAATTTACACAACAGCATGGATCAAGAAAGAAAATTAAACAAAATAAATGGATTCAAATATCAAGAAAAACACAATCAAGCATCACAGATCATAAATCAAGATCAAGGAAAGCAACATAAGAAACATTTATAAAATAAAATTAAAATCGAAAACCCTTACCAAGAAGTGAAGCCCAAACTTTGGGGGAGAAAATGTGAAACAAAGAGGCAGTGCAGTTGAGAGTGGGTGTGAGAGTGTTAGCAGGGGTGGAGCCTAGGTCTTCTTGAAGGGCAGCTAGAGTGGAGAGAGAGAGAGAGAGAGAACAAATGACATTTAAAGAAGAAAATGAACCGCTCCAATCAAGAAATGAACAGGTGGCGGTGTTTGGTTCAATTCAATTCAATGAAACTTTATTTTTTGTTTGGTTCAAAATAGAGGCGGTGTTCGTTTTCTTTTTTCTTTTAAAAACTAGGTATATTGTTCATAATAAATAAGGGATGTTTTTCAATAAGTATTTAAGTTAAGGATTGGTTGCTTCTTTTAATTTTGGCCGTTGGATTGCATCTACGAGATATCAACACATTTAATGAATGCAATTCAACGATCAAAATTAGAAGTATGTCACCAATTCTTAATATAAAGACCAACTTTAGATACCAACTTGTGTACCAACTCTCTAATAGAAGTGGAGCCCACCAATACAATGGGTCCCACACTCTATTAGAGAGTTGGTACACAAGTTGGTATCTAAAGTTGGTCTCCCTAGTATTTTCCTAATATAAAATACTTATTAGAAAATCTCCCTAATAAATAAAGCTAGGTTTTTTCTAGATAATAGTACTTGAATTCTGAATTGAAAATTTATTTTGAGAGTGGGCTTCAAATTTGAGAAATCATGAAGAGAAACACTTATAAATACCATTTTTAGCTGGTTGGTTGTATACTTATCATTTTTATTGTAAATTTTCCATACGAAGCATGATAAGCTTTTTTATTTTATTTATTAAAATACATAATATTTGTTTTTTTTAAAACAATATATTTCCTTACTATATAAATTATATGTGAGGGCTTCAACATCTACATTCTACATTCATAGCATAAGTTCAACTTTTGCCTTCCCTTCCCTTGAATAAAAAAGAATATGGATTTCTCTTTATATAAAACCAGAATATAGGTTAGACCTATTATGCTACCATTCATCCACTAACTCAAAAGTTTATTTATTTATTAAAATATTTTAAATTCAAGAGTGATAATTTTTTGGACATAAAGGGCTAAATCCTATAAAGATTAAGACCATGTTTGGGAGTGCTTATGGAAGAGCTAAAAACAATTTATGATTAAAAAAAACGCTTCTTACCGCGTTTGGCAAAAAAATTTAAAAGTGTTTATAGGTCATAGAAGTGATTTCAAGAGAAGTATATGTGCTTTTTCAATAAGCATTCATAAGTGCTTTTTCAGGATGCACTTAAATTTCATATAAAAATTTCAACATTGTTATAGTAAAAATTATTTTGCTCTAATTGCATATGAACATAAGTATTTTCGAAAGAAGCAATTTCAAACGAGCCTTAACAAGTGGGTTAGGCCAACTAGTAAACCCTTCAATCCTATAATTTAGAATCATTTAAACTATAACTTATATAAAAAAATATAAAAATATAAAAAACAAGAAGAATAGTGTTGTTAGTGGCAAATTAGTGGATTTTATTTGATTGTTGTTAAGCATAAGCCAAAGAAAAAGAAAAAAGAAAAAAGAAAAATAGAAGGATGGAAACGCACGTTAGATGGTCGGCGTGAAAGCCGCTAGAAGCGCATACCATTCTCCGTTTGGAATTTTTACTTTCCTTCCTCTCCATTCTTCTTCTTCTTCTTCTTTTTTGTCTCTGTATTTTTAGCATTTGGATCCCTACTTCGCTCTCAGCTACCAGGTAACAGTTACTCTTCTCTCTCAATCATTGTATATAGATGAGAAAAGATGTATGATTTTGGACGGAGTATTATTTTTGTCATTTCTTTTCTTCAAATATGTCGATGAATTTGTTATAATTCTTCCAAAAAGTTTGGATTTTTAGGTTTAGATGATCGTGTTCATATGACATCGTTGAATTTCAATCTCAATCTCAGTCTTCCATTTCAACCCATTATTTACCTGCTCAAAGATTTAGTCTCATAGCTTAATCCAAGCATTTATTTTATTTATTGAAATACAGTTGCGATTTCAGTTACCTGGTGCTGATTTGTGACGTAATTTTCTGTCACTTTTTTCTGTTCGGTCAAAAATTGGAATCTTTCAGGTCTGGTTCTGAAGAATTGAAGAACAATGATTTGGGGGACTATTCGCCGTAAAGTAGCTTCGGTATGCAATCGAACTGTCGTCATTTTGCCATCAATTGCTATATTTTGCTCCAAATGTGCTTGCTTTGTGTAGTTTTAGTTTCACTTTTTTCTTTGTTCTATGTTTCAATACTTGAAGGTTATGTTCTAGTTTGGTATTTGATTATGCATGTTTCAATGCACAGTCTCAGGTGTTGGGACAAGCGTGGAAGGTTAGGCATGGAGCGTCCACACCGAGCTGTTATCGGACTGTACCAAAAGAGGTACTAAAAAAAATGAGCTTCTGTTGCTCTTTTGCATTTTTGTAAATAAAAATGGGTTCTTTGATGAGGTATTTGAATGATGGCATTGCATATAACCTTATTTCCTTGATTTTGTAGAAAATTTTCGTTGTACATTAGTATTCGTATGTAGTTTTTTTGGAGAATCCCCTAATAGCTTTTAACCTACAACAGGCTTTGTTTATTGGGAAAGGATTTGAGTGTGTTCAGAGCTCAAGCTACCACATTCTTTTAGGTATGAGTAAAATTCCTGTGTTTTTGGGGCTCCTTTTACCTGTGTGTTGCTTTTCGTTTTTTCTTCGGGGTGGTGTTATTGATTTGTTCAAATTCCTACTCTGCAGGCGATCATGTTTCAAAGACAAGCAGGTTCTTTATTTTAATATTAAATTTACTCCCCCTCTTCCTGCAGTTGACTTCCTTAATCTAGATTGAGAATCAGAATTTTGGCCCTAGCCTGAACCAAATTACACGTGCAATTTTTGTTCTGAGTTTTGTTTTTCTAATGATGTTCTATTATTTATTTGTTGCAGGGAAGCTACTTCACTATATCAAACAGAATCTTTTATCCGATTGAGAAATAGATCATTTTCCTCAGACAGTGGTATATAGATACTGTCCATTATCATCTAATGGTCTTAACATTTTACGTGCTTTTTTGGTTCTGTATAGTCCATATTATATATATAAGACATGTTTCAACTTTTAACTGTTAAATTATGCAGGAGACTTGGTAGAAGCTGTTGTTCCTTTCATGGGTGAATCTATTACCGATGGCACTTTGGCAACATTCCTAAAGAGTACGTTACTGGAGCTGTCTTGTGATACTTTAACTCCATGAGTTCTTTTTTCTTTCATCTTTATCTGTGTATTTAATACACATAAAGCGACTTTTGAGACTCATTCTGATGATACCTTAGGTGGAGAACCTTTGTGTGTGTGTTATACTGTATACAAAATTTGAATTCCTTTGAGACTCATGCTTATGATACTTGTGCAGAACCCGGCGACAAAGTTGCAATTGACGAGCCTATAGCCCAAATTGAAACTGATAAGGTAGTTTTTCAAAACAAAATTTTTTCCTGTTTGTAAATAGAGAAATTCTTAAGTACTGAGAAGGGTTTTCACTAAATCGATGTATTGACTTATATGTATATTTCTCGTTTACCACTAGGTGACAATTGATGTAGTTAGTCCTCAAGCTGGTGTCATTCAAAAGGTAATACTTTAGCAACATCACAGTATAAATTCCTTGAAAGATTATCACTATAATCACTACTTACAATCAGTTGTTCTGGTTTTAGTATACTGATCTTTAATTTTTACCTTGAACATGTAATTGTTAGTAGTTTGTGGCTAAGGAAGGTGAGACCGTTGAGCCAGGCGTCAAGATTGCAATCATTTCAAAATCCGGTGAAGGTATAGAACAAGTTGCCCCGTCTGATGCTCAGCCAGAACCTCCTAAAGAGAAGGAAAGTGCAGAAAAGCAAGTTCCCAAAGCAGAACCTGCCCCTGTCAAGGGGACAACAGCACAACCCAAAGCTAGAGCACCTTCTCCACCACCATCACCTAAACGTGTGGCTTCAGAACCCCAGCTTCCTCCTAAGGACAGGGAAAGACGAGTAAGTTTAGACTTCCTTGTTTATCTAAGAAAACGTTTTTTTTTTAAAAATAAATAAATAAATAAATTTAAAATTATTTTTATTTTATTTTATAACTTTATCGGATGAGAAAGGAATTTAAATAAGTATAAACTTGTCTTCTCGTCTTTAGGTTCCTATGACAAGACTTAGGAAGCGGGTGGCAACACGCTTGAAAGATTCTCAGAATACATTTGCTTTGTTAACCACATTTAACGAGGTTGACATGTAAGTTCAAATACCCCAACCATAGTGGCTACCCCCTGTATCATTACTTTCAAAGTGACCTGGGTTTCCCCTCCCTCATCTGTTGAGTTTTTTTTTTTAATAACAATATTATGTAATGGCTCTCTTTGTTGGCCGACTGACATACTGTATAATGCAGGACTAATTTGATGAAGCTCCGTTCAGACTACAAGGACGCTTTTGTTGAAAAACATGGTGTGAAATTGGGATTTATGTCTGGCTTTGTGAAAGTATGTTGCTTTAGCATGTTGTTGTTTAAAGTGATGTCATTAATTGCCAAATGAAAATAGAAGTGCAAAGTGCTATTAAATTATTGGAAATCTTTTATTACTAAGCCTTCTGTGCACGTGTCTCATTCATAACTTTTCTACCAATTTGTTTTAGGCTGCTGTCAGTGCACTTGAGCACTTGCCCATTGTCAATGCTGTCATTGATGGGGATGATATCATATACAGAGATTACATTGATATCAGCATTGCTGTTGGGACACCAAAGGTATGCTAGTATTCTGTTTTTTAACAGACTGCAGTTGATAATTTTCTGCCATTCATTGTTTAGCAAGACGAATTGCATAACCACATGGGAACTGACCACAGTCAGATTTCTTTAATTCCAGGGCCTTGTTGTTCCAGTCGTCCGCAATGCTGGTGGTATGAACTTTGCTGAGATAGAGAAGGAGATCAATACTCTGGCTAAGAAGGCAGCTGATGGTTCCATATCAATTGATGAAATGGCTGGAGGCACATTCACAATATCAAATGGTGGTGTATATGGAAGCCTTTTGAGCACACCAATCATCAACCCTCCACAGGTATTGCTCTACTCTTTCTTTTCTTTTTCTCTTTTTTTTTTTTTTTTAGGGGCAAGTCTCGTTCGTAGCAGAAACTCACAGCCAAGATTATTTATTTATTTACTTATTCCTTTTGCAGTCGGCAATTTTGGGTATGCACTCAATAGTGAACCGTCCCATGGTCGTTGGGGGTAATGTCGTACCAAGGCCAATGATGTACATTGCATTGACATACGATCACCGTCTCATTGATGGAAGAGAGGCTGTTCTTTTCTTGCGCCGTATAAAAGATGTCGTGGAAGACCCTCGCAGACTCCTCCTTGATGTGTAAAGGAGCGACCAGTGAATCCTGTTTTTGAACTAAATGTAGAACGCAATATATCCACCGTGTCTGTTCATTCTGAAGCCGATATGGTTGGCAAAGTGTGTTTGTCCATGTTTTTTTTATTATTGGAGAGTTGGAAATACTCTACAGGACAGGGTGATCGATGATCCAAAAATATAATCTCTTGCGCCACAGTTAAGTTACTTTGGCTTCGTTGACTGGGATTTTAATAAAAAGTTCATTTATTAACCCAAGGGTGTATGTCCGGATTTTACTGATGTATAATTAGACCTGTAAATGGATTCGAATCAGATATGCCTCAATTTAAATTCGAATCTATGTATAATTAGATTATCGAATTCATGTCATATTTGGATTATCGGATTGCATCTATCAATTCGTATTTATTAGGAATCGAATTTGGATCGGATTTATTTTGTGATGTAGAAAACATCAAAATTTCATTAGTAGTTTAAATTCTTTTAGGGAGCTGATTTTCTCACTTCTTTTTTCTCTACTTACACTCCCTTTTACTTTTTAATTAATATTGTTCTTTTTTGTTCTTTCTCTTTCCAATTCTACATTTACTCTATATTAAGGTTTTCATAACTAAAATTAAGAAAAATTAACAGAAAATAAAACTAAAAGAAAATTAAATTTTGGAAATGGATAGAAATGTAAGTATTTGTAAGCCAAGTTCTTTGTTTTTTTTTTTACTAAGTATGTGAGTACTATTTACCTTTGTTGTAGTTAATAGTTAATACATTTTTTGGGCTAACATGTTTACACTTCGAAAACCAAATAATGCTACATCTTCTTATTAAAGGGAATTGTAGGGTAAGGGTAGAATAGAAAAGAGAGAACAAGAAATAACAAAATTGATTAAAAAATATTAAAAAGCAAAAGGGAGTGTAAGTGGAGAAAATAGGAGTGGGAAAATCACCTCCCTTCTTTTATTGTATTTATCTCTTTTTTATATCAAATTTTGATATTTTATCATAAAAATTAGCATTAAGTATACTCTTAGAGCATCTCCAAGGGAGATGTCAAATACCAAACATCAAATTTAAATTTGATGGCTGATGTGGCAATTTGACATTTACACAGTTTTACAATCCACCCGATTTGTCAAATAAATAATTATTGTAACAGTCAAATCATTTAAGATAAAGAAGAAAAAAAATAAAAATAAAAAGGAAAATAATAAATGAAAGTAATAACCAGCTATCTTTAAAAAATAATAAAATATTCCTTTAACATCTTGCTTTTAGGATGTTAAACATAACATCTCAACCTCCAGCCTTCATTTCACATCAACTTTAACAATTCGATTAGAGTGATGTGATATATTATTTCTAGCCGTTAAATGTCTATGTGACACTTGACACATTGGTTGAAGATGCTATGCATATAAAATTAAAATTACTCATTCACACATAAAATATGAGAGCTGATTCTCTTCTTCTTCTTTTTTGTCCATTTACACTCTCTATTGGAACTCCTTTTTTGTCCACTTACATTCCCTTGGGAGTGGAAAAATCCAGACCCTAAAATATTAATATAAATAAAGCATTGAAAAACTAAATTATACTTCATACTAAGTCAAATTAGAGCAACTATAATACATATCCGGATACATTTATAATCGAATTACCAAATTCATATTGTAATTGAATTATCGGATTGAGAAAACCAATTCATTTCCTATTAATTACACCCGATTCGGATCAGATCAGATTCGGATCAAAACCGATCCATTGACAGGTCCATGTATAATAGCTAAAACTCCAAAATCAGTTCTTCCAAAACTGTTACATTTCTATTCCAATTAATTACAAGTTAATTGTACATCGGCTTAAGTGACAAAAAGGAATTTCAAGTCGGCCTCCGTCAGCTTTCCGAGGGCATCTGAAGAACCACCGATAGTACTACAGAAGGCACAGAAGACAGCGTTAGATCACCATTTGTAAAACCAGTAAACTTAGACAATCCAAAAGAAGAAGAAACAAAGGCACAAATCAGACTTACCCCTCGAACACTAGTTCCTTTTTCTCCTGTAGCTTTAGAATCCTCTCCTCAATTGTGTTCTCGATTACAAATCTCACAATTCTGTCACGTAGAAGAAAATATTAAACCTCTTAAAAGAAAGGGAGAAAACCCAGGTTTTATGAACACTGCATCCGTAAAATGTGCACCTGATGGGTTTGTACTGGCCTATTCGGTGGATTCTATCTTGCGCTTGCTGCTCCACAGCCGGGTTCCACCATGGGTCCATCAAAAATACCTAGTTTAAAACATAACTTTCAGTGATGTCTTTGAATCACTTGATCCTCTTATGTGTCTAGCTTAATTCCCAATAAATCACACGACAGCCGAATGTAAAAACCGTGAAAAAAGACATTACTCACATGTGATGCAACTGTAAGATTAAGAGCAACACCTCCGGCCTTCAAGCTCATTAAGAAAATCCTGCAATCTGGATCCTCAGTAAATGTCTTTATAGCATTATCCCTTGCGGACATGGTCATGCTTCCAACTAACTGGACACACTTGATACCAGACTGCAACAGTTTCTTGAAATTAGTACCAGTACTTTCTTACAGCACAAACAGAAAACTGATGCAAGATTGAAGAATAACAAAATACTGGAACTATATGATAATAGTTTTACCTTTTGCAAGGAGTAGTTAATGAGATCCAAGAATGCCGTGAACTGGCTGAAAACAATTCCTTTTGCAGAGCCATCCTTTTCAACCATGCATCTGATTTCTTCCCTCTAGAACAATATATTGCAGTCAGCAGTGAAGAAAGCATATACGCAAGGTGAGAAAGATAATGTGCACACTAGGATATGTGTGTGTGCTTGTGTAAAATGTGCGAACTAGCATAGGAAAGAACAGTGAATTGCCAACACATGACTTGACAAGCGACTTAGTGGACACAACAATAGTCACCACCGGCCAGACCCAAAATTCATATTATACTGCCAAAATAATCATCTGTAGACAGGAGGATCCTCACGGACCAACCTGAGACATGAGTCATGTAAAACTCGCAGGCCTCAAACACAACCTCTCAATAAGGGCCCTAACAGCATTGATGCACCCCATGGTCACATATAATTCCTATTTCAGTGGCCTTATCACCAGCATAGCAATGATTGAAAAATAAGAAAATGGTGATAATGATGTGAATCAAATGACGTACCAAAGCCTCAATTTTTGTACTAGTCTGAAAGTTGTCAAGCTGAATTCTGTTCATAATGCTTGAGGATCTAAACCCCTTAATGGTAGTTTTGGTAGTCTGATTAGCAGCATCTAGGTTTGTAGTGAAATCAACAGTAAGTACTTTTGAGCATGTAGGGCATGAGACTTGTCCAAAAGAAGCAGAAAAATCAGTCAAGCAAGCCTTGCAAAAGGCATGTTGACAAGTAGTAACCTGGAACATCAAAAGAAGCTTTTAGAAGGAAATCAATAACAGAGCAGAAGAATTTAAAATACATGCAGGATACTCACTACTAAGCATTTAACTGGCCAGTGAAAGCAAAAAGTAACAAATAATAAATAACTTTATTCAAGGAATTAAACTAAAGTATCATATCCCCTATTTCAGATCAGAAGTATGTTTTGCTGTTATCCCACTTAATCAAGCATTTAAACTCTTGAAATCTATGACAATACAGACTTTGGATTATTTACCTCCCTGATACCTAGCAGTTGTAGGTAATACAAAAATCAATTTAACAATAAATGAAGAAAACTCTCCTCTTAGGAGCACTTCCAAAGTAAAAAATCCAGAACATAGACACTAAGAGCAAAAACACATTCTGACAAATCTACAAGAATGTTGACCAGATTGATATATCCTATAATCACGAAAATGTCCAAAGCACAACAAAAAGAAAGAAAGAAAAAGCAATTTAGCATGACAAAGCCATTCATTAGTCTTGAAGAAAAGATCAACTAACCACAGCATCTTCTGCTGGTTCATGACAAATGCCACACACTTGCTCATTGATATCATTATTAACCCTGCCTTCGTTTCTCAGTGCAGCAGTTGCAGAATACACAACAAGGTAAGGATGATCAACAGACTGTACAGAGTAAAACAAGAATGAGACATGTACAGCACTAATGGGCCAAAAAGAACTATGTCAAAAAAAATGTAACAGAAGGAGACAGAGTTAAGTTTGTAACTGAGAAAGCATACTTTACATTCAATAATTACACACCTGCCGCAAGCGTGTGAGAAGATCAAATATGTGAGCATAATTGTTCATCACAGTTCCATCATTGACATATCTGTAAGGAAGAAACAAATTATACACCAATGCAATCAATAGCAAATCCAACAACTATAAATGGATATTAGCACGCCAACATAGGCAAAGCATTGTCCTGAGACGTTGTACAGGCCAAAGTAGTAGAACACAGTTCAATTCAACAAACAAGTTCTCACCATAATTAGAATTTCCAAGGACATGAAAATTGAACACATTTAAACATGAGGAATCCCAAAAACAATAAGAGGAGCTAAAAATATTTACAACATGGAGGATAAAAAATTAGTCGCCACTTTAAAATTGCAAGTTGCAATTTGCGTGCAAGTTCAAAATGAGTACTAAAGCAAAAATCTCATTTTATCAAATGGGGAAGGAAAGCAGAGGAAGAAACAGGGTGACATACGTGTTAAATAGTGCCTGACTATCATTATATAGTGACTCGTAATAATCTTGTTCTTTGATATCCAAGGTGTCCCGCCTCAATGAAACCTATAGGTAGCAGAATGGAAAAGGAACATAAGAAATCTAGACTTCAGAGAAGCAGACATTGTCATGTTGAAACAAAACTTACAATTCTAGGAGGAAGAGCAAGATCAGCAGCCCTGCCCTTTTTAGTTCGTCGCAGGACTATGTTCTTTAAAATTTTCTGTTTTAGCAATAGCATCGCCCTTTTTCCCCGGAATTGATTTCCATATAACTGTATTGGCGTCGCCACATACTTGCAAGGTTCAAGGGTTACAACACAAGTAAGCACAATTATTTCTGTAAATAAATCAACATATAAGGAAATAACAAGAGAAATGAATAACAAATTGCAAACTCACTTTATTCCACCAACAAAAATGTCTGACTGAATTATGAGGGCAATTTGAACAGTGTGTTGAGGAACTGCATCAGGGTCACAAGTATGTAATATGTATTACAGTAGAAATATTTAAGCACTTAAGACAAAAAATAACTCAAATAAAAACTTAATGGTTATGAGGAATGGGAAAAATGATCAAATAAGTGACAAGAGCTAGAAGTTAATTGTTTATTTACAATCAACCAGCACTAATTATTGACAGAAATCCCTTGTCATTTATGTCTAACAAGGAAAAATGTATCCAACAATGTAGGAACGCAAGTTATAACTACATGTATTCTTTAGATCATACCTATGATCAAGATTTATGCAATCACAGTCTTTGCACAAGTAATACGAGTAGGGGACTAATTGCAAGAACCGCACCTGTGCAAATGCAATTGCAAATATATAAGCTAGATGGCCAGCAAAAAGCCTGACTATATAGTCAATGTATCTAAAATAAAGTACACCTTACCAAAGAGTACAGTTCTCCAACACGGTTCTGAAGGGGGGTGCCACTTAGAGCCCATTTGTATGAAGACTCTAAGGCAAGAACAGCTCTTGCAGTATTACAACGCCTAGATTTTATATAATGCGCCTAAGTTTGAACAACAAGTTAGAGACATTTGTTTCAAAAGAACACTGATCAAATAAGTAAAGAACAGTATCAGTGCTGGAAAAAAAAAAGGGCTTCCCGACAATAAATTGAACAAAAAAGGATCTAAAGAAAAACACAGAAGATAAGTCAAGTTAGATCAGAAGAAAAATGGATATTAATATAAATTTTAGTGAAAGCAACTTTCACCTATAATTAGCTGAAAGATACTGATTGTTATTTCTTTATTTCAAGATAATCATAGCAACAATTTTTTCACCAATACCCTACTACAACTAAATTAAGTCAACGCACCTCATCCAAAATAATGCGGTTCCACTTCACAGCATGCAAAACCGACTTTGCTCTGCTGAAGCCTTGTCCAACATCTTCTGAATCCATATCATTATCCTTGTGCAGCTTTGATCTCTTCCTGGAACCTCCATGCTTCTTGTCTTTAACAGGCTCAAACGTCTTCTGTGGTATTGATTGTAGATGCTTTTTCCTTTGTTGCTTAGACTGCTTCTCAGTTCTAAAAGCATGAGGCCCACAAAAATATTTCAAGTGAACTGACAGTCTCTTCTCATGAAACAACTTTCCGCAATAATGACATTTCTGTTTGGGAGGCATCACGTTCTTCCTGTAATCGGCCTCAACAATGGAGTATGTAGTAATCACAAAATCATATTCCGAGAACTGTTTGGAACTCTTCTCTCTATTGGCCCCATGATAAACCAGAACCTTTGTGCTTCCTTTTGAAGTAAACCTCTCTATCTCATTTACCCATTGGCTCACGGCAACCACAGGACAAACTACGAGGGTGCCTTTGATTCCAGGAAAGCTTGTGGAGGAACCTGGTTCATTAAATGTCCAATTAATTTCACGTTTAGCAAGGACAAGAGCAATCGCTTGTATAGTCTTGCCCATTCCCATCTCATCTGCGAGGATTCCTCCTCTGGTTTCAGACTCTTCTTGTTTGAGGGCCCAGGCCAACCATTCCTTTTGGTACCTTAGTAAAGGCATAATTAGATCAGATGGTGCCTCAGAAACTTCACTTATCACATTATTCTGATTTTCCAGATCAAAATCCTCAGTTACATTGTCATCAATCCATTTATCATGCTCCTCTTCCCAGATATTCCACTTCAAGCGCTGCTTTGCCTCCCTGTCTTTAGAACTCTTTTTCTTTTTTTTCTTGTGCAACCCAAAATAGTCAATTTCGACTGGTTGCTGAGTCAATTTGTGTGCTTTATCTTCGTAAATTGGTTCTCCTCTGACCTTCTTTCGCCCCACCTTCCCATTTTTGGGTATAGGGATTATAACACTTGGTTTATCATTTAAGTCAACATTATATTGGTGCTCTTCACCTACGTGCATCAATATATCAATGTATGTCAGTAAAACGTGTAAGCCAGCACGAAAACAGACTCCAGCCTTCCATTAAACAGACATTGCTCATTTCAAAGGAAAATATCAAAATAAAGAAGTGTGGGAGGGGGCAAAACCAGAATAAAAGTACTATTCTGCTAAAGGAAATAACATTTGGGAAAATTATTCACCCAAAGAAGTAGTCATAGAAAACAGAACAAAAATCTAAATCCCTCAGACCCCCAAAATCGAATTCAAGTAAATCCTTTTCGAAACTTCTTATGCATTTCTAGTAGTTACGAAAGATTAATTTTACCTTCTTCGCTATCAGAAGCAGAAGACGTAGACGGTAAATAAGTATCTTCATCGGAGCTTTCGGTGCCCCGGATTATATCTTCCTCTTCCTCATGTTTCTCATTTCCTGCTTTCAGAATAAACGCCAAACCAATATGGACAGTTGTATTTAAGTTATAGCATCATGCTCGAGAATAGATAGACAACAATCTGAAACAAAATTCATAACCCTCTCAATCCCCAGGAAGAAAATTCAAATAATTTTCCCACTGTACCTATACACTTTCTCAGTAACCAAACATGACAAATCCTAAACGAAACAACACAGGGAAAAGGTAATCGAGTGTGAAGCTTTACCATCGGTAGAAGGCCCGGCGACTCTCTTGCGAGAACGAAGCTCCATTGGTGGTGCAGAGCGAGTTAGGGTTTTGCGATCACGACTTTCGAGGTTTAATTGAGTGAGGATATACGGGTCGAAGACAAAGCCTCTTTCTCTCTCTCTCTCTCTCTCACTCTCTAGAAGGGAGCGGCGGGAAAGTGCCTCTTATTATATACGGAGTGGTGAAGCAGCGGGAATCCACGTTGGCGTCGCCTCTGGACTGCGAAACGTGTGCTACGTCTTTGGCAGCAACCGTACGCGTCCCTATTTCTGACCGTCGATTTGTGGGACCCATGTGATTTTATCTTTGAATCGACGGCAGGAACTCCATCAGGTACTCGAAAGGCAAAGCGTTTTTATTGAAACACGAGAAAACGCCTTCGTTTCTTGGAATTATTTGTTGCTTAAGACTAAGAGAGAAGAGAAAAGAGAAAGAAAAAAAACCTCTGAGAAATTATTCTATGCCTAATCTTCCTTTGAGGGGGTAAATGTGTCTCTGTCTTCTTTTTATTTATTTATTATTATTAATTAAAAAAATTTGTGAAGCAAGAAAAATATATCTTTAAATTGGATTATGTAGCATCTTCATTCGGGAATATATTCATTGCTCTTGTTTGTTAAATGTCTTCAACTATCTTCCCCAACACTCTTCATGCTCATTAAGGGTTTATTTGACTTTTATCGTCTTGTTTGGTTAATTCCTTCAATTCATCCCTTGATTGCATTTTTGACTTTCTAAGTTAACTTTCTTATGATTCAATAAATAAAAAAAGGTTACCTTCCTTAATTGTGTTGTCTTGTTTTGTACAAACATGTGTTTTTCCAATTTGAATGTAGTACCAAATTGTCCTGCATTTCTTGTAACTAACATTTTATTCGTAAAATGGCTTGTTGCTCAAATAATTTAGAGCAGTTACATATGCACTTAAGGTCTAGTGTTCGAATTCTCTCTTTCCGAACATCACTTGTATAAACAACATTAAAAGAAACATTGACTTCACGAACTTGTTACACTTGTACTACAAGTAGGTGGCCTTGATCAAGCATAAAATTGATGAATACAGAACGGTTGGTTTGGCCATGGATGAAGGTCAGTCATGATTGCACGTGGTACAGTATGGAGGTTAGTATGAACATACGACTAGTACAAAACCAGCATGTGGTAGCCACATTATTTCTGTTCAAAAAAGATGGGTAGATGGGCTTTAAATTCCCATCCAAAAAAAATCAGGGTGATAGGTGTGGAGAAAGAAATAAGCTTGAGACTTGTAACAAGTCCCCTAGATTTCGCATGTCATGGGGCCACTATGACCTGTTCACCAGTTGAGTTGAGTTAAGGGGATGAAAGTGATAATTTGGATGTTGAAAACATGTATTTTGTGTTTAACAAGTGAAATGAATTTCAATACTCAAAACAAAACCGTCTAAGAA
>NC_034011.1:21851213-21855626 GCF_000346465.2 Prunus persica
CCAGTATATCACAGCGTGCCGCGTTACACAATCGGGGGAAATATTCATAGGAACATTGTTGGACAAATTTTTTTTTTTGGGGGTTAAGAATAATGCGAACAAAGAATACAAAACCCATACAAATTAGATCCAATGAGTTTGATTTGGATCACACAGAAGATAAGCAAACTAACACTCGTGAAAATGGCTTGAGTTAAGCCCTGACTACATCTTTAATTTGCAGACATATCCTCTCCTTTCCTAGTTCACATCTAATGACCCTGACAGCCTTTGGTCACAGTTTTACCTTCCAAAGATTCTGGTTTTGCTTATAGAGGCCGCGTTCTACGACCTAATGCTCGACCGCAAAGAAGAGCATTCCTTGGGATTGGATATTCATCCCTCCATGAATTTGCAGGTGAGTAGACTCGAAGATAGAATTGCTGGCCTAAGTACTGGCGAGCCCAGTTCTCGGACCTTACATTCCACATCCCCACATTGTCCAATGGCATGTAAATTGCAGTCCACGAGTTGGGATACACCTGTGATAAGAAATGGTATCCATGTTAAAAAACAATCATGAGAACATAATTGTAAGTCACATATAATTTTTAAGGAGCTGCATTCATCGACGTACCTGAACGGTGCAACGAGAAATCGTGTCCCTCAAATTGTATCTTAATCTGCTTGCAGGTTCCCACTGTCCACCATCCATCCTGCCCACGTCAGAATTACCATGGTTAAGATATATGCTCTTATTGAATTTCTCACATTGCATAACAGTTGAAAAAATGTCCGAATTTCTGAGGCAGAGAACTTACCCCACAACAAAGAAACTATGGCCATCAATGTGCCATGACTGCACAGTATCCTCAGGATTCTCGAACACTAGTTCAGCGAAGCCTCGGAAATCAGCATTCATGACAGAAGTCTGAAGATAAGCACCGCCTCCAGTGGGGTTGTCTTGGATGCTTCCAATGGAGAACACCCCTGAGATCTTGAAGTAGTCGGCAAGTTTAAGTGGTGTGTCGGGTTGGATGAAGGACACACTATTCACAGCATATCTCTGCTTGCCATCAATAATTGGAGCAGAACTTGTTAGCCTGATTGTACGTGTGGTGTTGATCAATCCGTAATGATATGAGCCTTGGGGGTTAGGTCTTGGACCACTTGCTGTCAAATTCCGCCTGGTTTTAACATGTCATTCATTCAAAATAATATGAGAAGTTGTGTATAATAGGCCTAGTATATTGAAATAGTTCAGCTTTTTGTGCATATCATGTTCAATGATATGATTTCTTAATAGAAAATGTTAGTGCAAACAACATGATCATTTTGTATGCCATCTCAATAGACACTCACCAAACGATTATCTATATAGCAGAATCTATGTCAACAATGAAAACTGGCACTACCATGTATAACGCATCCGCTCACGAACAGAAAATAATGATAATAATAAGCACCTGAGAGATCGGGCTTGTTCAAGAGACCAGTCAATCTGAGTTGTTGGGCCACCAGGGGGAGGACCAGAAACGCTTCCTGCTGAGTTACTGTAGTGAAGAATGGACGTGGTGCTGAGCACTTGTGAAGTGAAACGCGTAGAGACAACAATGTAGTAATCTTGTGCTGGTTGATCAGCTGTAACTAATACAGAGTAAGACTGCCCCAAATGAATGTCAAGGGAACTATAAGTATTCTGAAGGCTGTGGGTGCCTTCCACCTCAACCAGCAACATCTTGTGCCCCTGGATTCTAAAATTGATGGAAGTCGTAAGCCCCACATTCGATATCCTCAACCTGTAAGTCTTGCCTGCCAAGAAAGTATGACACATGAAACAAGTTACATCAATTCCATGACCACGCAGAAATGGTGCTCACAACACTTGTTGAATTGATTAGTTACCTTGATCAACTGTAAATGTGAATCCGTTTGATCCACGGCCATTGATAAGGAGCCCGTCAGGGGAGGGAAGATTGTTCCCACTATCTAAAATTGCTTTCAAATCCTGTAGGATTCAAAACAACCCCATCAAAATGAACTCATATCACATGCCTTTGCTACGAAATTGACAACGATTATAAATCTTGAGTAGTGCTAGAGTGATCAGATTTTTAGACCTCGCAGTGAACAACTGCACATACTAATTGTTAACTCATAAATCATCTCTAGTTTTCTGGCACATTAAAACAAATGAGTGTGTGTGTAGGTGTGAGATAATTGGCGTAGTCTTTAAGCAAGCTACTTACAGTGTGATTTTTACTGAACCAATCTCCTGCCAATATGGTGAAGTCTCCAGCAGGAGGAGGGAAAGGTACTGGGATAACCGAGCGGCTTGCGATTTTGATGCCACCAAACCCTCCTGCAGCCTTGTGGAAGCCAAGGGAAGGAAAGTAGAAGTAACTGCCAATCTGATCTTTGACTTGGAGAACATAAGTGAAGTTCTGTCCTGGTGGAATGGGGCAATTTGTTCCAAAGACCCCATCCTGCCATGAGTTCCTTCTCTGCTGCACACCATTCCTAAAGAAGAATTGCAGGACTTGATGGTTAGTCTAACTGCTAGGGCAATAAACTTGGTGATGGCATTCTGCTAATAAAAGGGTTACTTTGGCTTCTGCTTATCCATTTGAAAGTCAACAGGAGAAAACCCATTTATTTTATTTTTGGCTTTTTTACAGTACAATTTTGAACAGACCAATCATTTTTCAAGGTTTTCACTTTTTGCCACTTGAACAAAGTGACTAAAACGTGTGCTTATTCAAATAGGTGCTTTTGTAATAACAATTGTTAAAAAAGATATTATCACTTCCCAGTAATGATTGAATCTCATTTCTAAGTATTAGAGTTGCAGTCCAAAATTACAAGTACAAAAACTGAAACAAGAAATACTTATTATTATTTTTTTAAGAACAGAGGAATTACTAACCAAGAGAGGAGAAAAGGTTCGTCCAAGCTATTGAAAACGTTGATAATGAGGTTATCATTGGTGACTGATTCGATCTGCGGCCCTGGAAATTGCCCATTTATCAATATCCCCTGCATTTTTGTTTGAAACCTCATTTTTAGCAATCGGCCATTGCAATTTTTCATCAACAACAAAACCGCCCAGAACAGAGAAACTGAACCCAAAAAAAAAAAAAAAAGTGCTTGTTTATGTGTCTGTGAGAGAGAGAAAGAGAAATGATAAACGTACCCTTTGTTTCAGCCCAAGGGGATAGATATCACCATAGGTGACATTCCAGTTGTAGAACCTGTAAGGATCTTCCCCATTTGTGCAGGTCACAGTAAGCAGAGCAACCAATATGACACAACACAAACTTGTGTACAATCCCATGTTCCTCTCTGGATCTTTGAGAGCAAACAATGGAGAAATGGGACTGAAATGCAAAATAAAAGCCTCCCAGAATATAAAGATTCAGTCTTTATCTTTCCCTCTGGAAAGCTCCTCACTTCCTCTGCTTTTTCTATTTGTTCTATTCTCCTTTCTCTTTGAATGCTTTTTAGAGGATTATGTAGAAGTGCTTTTCTGCTAGATCTCCTTTGAAGATTTGCTTCTTTATTTGTAGTAGGCCAGTAGTTTGAGTAAGTGTCTATGAGCTGTCTGTAAGCAAGAGAAATAAGTTCTGACCGTCACTGATCAGTCCACACCGCGTACCTAGGGTCAAGTGAAGAAATCCAATCCAAGTCCCCAATTTTATGGCATAAAAATAAATTATTTTATTGATTTAATGGTTAAAACGAATGAGCTGCAGAAAAAAGCCATTTGCTTGGTTGATTGCTTACTATTTAAGCACATGATTGGAGTAAAAAGAGAGAAAATTTACTATGTATGTTTGTTTGTTTTCTCCTTCAGTTTAGGCTCATCTGCACTGCATGAGTAACATGTCCAGTTGAAGTTGAAAAGGAGATCTTGATTAAAGTAGTGATGGTGGCATGTGAGATTAATTAGCATGAGCCTTGTCAGACAATATAATTAGTGATTGGTTGCTCCTTTTGACTTGAGATAATGATTTCAGAGCTAACCAAGGAAATTAGGTTTTGATGTGCATTAAAAATGGATAGCAAATCCTACTGACTATGGAAGACTTTGGTTCCAAACATTTATATGACAAGAAGCTAGACTTATCTTATTATTTTATTTACTTAAGTCCTTCTTTATCTTAGTTTTTGGTTTTTTCTTTTGAAAAAACCCACCGACAAAGGTAATGATAGACCATTGAAGCAAAGGGTTAAGCTTGAACCTCAAAATATGAAATACTAAGATTCATTAGTGCTAGATGAGAATCAATCATAGTAGCATGATTTTACAAGAGGATTCAGAGGTTTCTCTTCCTGAATCTTGATCCAGATATCATAATTGATCTTAAAATACAAAAGAATTGACAATTATTGGGTTTCACGTTTTCTTCTGTCATTGGGCATGATGGCATCCAT